>NC_047521.1:12742038-12982038 GCF_902827115.2 Pseudochaenichthys georgianus | reverse complement strand
AAGGGTTACCTGCATTTCACCTTGTCAGTAGTTTGAACTCACACCCTTCATGAAAAGTGGCCTTCTGCAAGATGACACGTTCTCCCATAGGCATGTCTATGGTATTTCAGGGTTTTTACCATGATGTTTCTTCTAAACCAGTGTTTCTCAAACGTTTTCATACCAAGGACCACTTAACCAATAAAAAAACACTCTCGGACCACCTAACTCCACAAATATCCAAAAACACATCGTTTTTTACAAATCGCCTGAAAATGGTACAAACAGGTGGCAACTTGTGTGATGAAGGTGCTTATCTGGGCTATATCATGCAATCGAAAGTTAAACTTAAGCTTGTTCCATTGCGGAGATATTGCCGCGAGAGTGCGAAAAACTTAAATACATTTATTTATTTCAAATGTGAAATTTTACCAATATACTCACGGACCACTAGGGGGCGCTCACGGACCACCAGTGGTCCGCGGACCACACTTTGAGAAGCACTGTAATCTAAACCTTTCAGGATTGTAGCTTTTATTTTGGATATTTCTCTACACAGAATACATCGTAGTTTTTTCTCATATTTGGTGCAAATGTTTTTGCCCCAGTGGCCTAATGGATAAGGCACTGGCCTCCTAAGCCAGGGATTGTGGGTTCGAGTCCCATCTGGGGTGATTGCTTTGTATAACTCTGATGAATGTACATGCATTTCACCTTGTCAGTAGTTTGAACTCACACCCTTCATGAAAAGTGGCCTTCTGCAAGATGACACGTTCCCCCATAGGCATGTCTATGGTATTGCAGGGTTTTTTACCATGATATTTCTCCTAGACTTTTGACATATGTAGTTTTTATTTGAGATATTTTTCTACAAAGTATACATTGTCGTTTTTTCTCATCTTTGGTGCGGATATTTTTGCCCCAGTGGCCTAATGGACAAGGCACTGGCCTCCTAAGCCAGGGATTGTGGGTTCGAGTCCCATCTGGGGTGATTGCTTTGTATAACTCTGATGAAGGGTTACATGCGTTTCACCTTGTCAGTAGTTTGAACTCACACCCTTCATGAAAAGTGGCCTTCTAAAAGATGACACGTTCTCCCATAGGCATGTCTATGGTATTTCAGGGTTTTTACCATGATGTTTCTTCTAAATCTAAACCTTTCAAGATTGTAGCTTTTATTTTGGATATTTCTCTACACAGAATACATCGTAGTTTTTTCTCATATTTTGTGCAAATGTTTTTGCCCCAGTGGCCTAATGGATAAGGCACTGGCCTCCTAAGCCAGGGATTGTGGGTTCGAGTCCCATCTGGGGTAATTGCTTTGTATAACTCTGATGAAGGGTTACCTGCATTTCACCTTGTCAATAGTTTGAACTCACACCCTTCATGAAAAGTGGCCTTCTGCAAGATGACACGTTCCCCCATAGGCATGTCTATGGTATTGCAGGGTTTTTTACCATGATATTTCTCCTAGACTTTTGACATATGTAGTTTTTATTTAGATATTTTTCTACAAAGTATACATTGTCGTTTTTTCTCATCTTTGGTGCGGATATTTTTGCCCCAGTGGCCTAATGGACAAGGCACTGGCCTCCTAAGCCAGGGATTGTGGGTTAGAGTCCCATCTGGGGTGATTGCTTTGTATAACTCTGATGAAGGGTTACATGCGTTTCACCTTGTCAGTAGTTTGAACTCACACCCTTCATGAAAAGTGGCCTTCTAAAAGATGACACGTTCTCCCATAGGCATGTCTATGGTATTTCAGGGTTTTTACCATGATGTTTCTTCTAAATCTAAACCTTTCAAGATTGTAGCTTTTATTTTGGATATTTCTCTACACAGAATACATCGTAGTTTTTTCTCATATTTTGTGCAAATGTTTTTGCCCCAGTGGCCTAATGGATAAGGCACTGGCCTCCTAAGCCAGGGATTCTGGGTTCGAGTCCCATCTGGGGTAATTGCTTTGTATAACTGTGATGCAGGAGTTTAGAAAGTGCCAGCTACTCAGAGGTTTTAAAGCACACCCTTCAGTGAAAGTTACCTTGTGCAAGAGGATACATTCTCCCATAGGATTACGATATTTGGCATGAATTATTCCATAATGTTTCTCCTAAAGTGTTCATGAATATGGCTTTTATTTTGGATATTTCTCTACACAGAATACATCGTAGTTTTTATTCCTATTTGGTGCAAATGTTTTTGCCCCAGTGGCCTAATGGATAAGGCACTGGCCTCCTAAGCCAGGGATTGTGGGTTCGAGTCCCATCTGGGGTGATTGCTTTGTATAACTCTGATGAATGCATGCATTTCACCTTGTCAGTAGTTTGAACTCACACCCTTCATGAAAAGTGGCCTTCTGCAAGATGACACGTTCTCCCATAGGCATGTCTCTGGTATTGCAGGGTTTTTTACATAGACTGTATATATAAATGGACGTAGGGTCCGTGACGTCACCCATAGGATTCTGCAGAGTTGCCGTGAAGCCCTTAGTAGGCGGAGTCGGCCACTAACGGCTCAACAGTGACGTCAGAGTTCAACTCCCGCCTTCTCCAGCCTGCTCCAAATAAGGGCAAAGAGGCGGAGCCGAGGCGGGACCTGCTGCCACCCAGCTGGAAGTTCCAGAGCTAGCTGAAGCTACCAAGCTAAGCTAACATGCTCCCCATCTGCAGACTGCCGTCGCATTTTACGTTTCTAAGGTAAGCGGCCATGAAACTATTCAGCAAAACTATAAATAATAATCTAAGTTATTGAGTTTTTAGCATAATACTTCAGAATCTTAAAACCCCTTAACGTTTGTATGCAATTGTGCTAAATTCAACTCTGGAATCAAGCAAATATTAATATGTTTGCATGACATTAGTTATTTATATTTTGATATCACTTAACCATACGTTTAATACATTTAAGTCAAGCTAAGGTACATGTGATGGTAGCTAGTGAGTGCTCTTACCTGTGAGGCCAACAGCATAATAACCAGACTGTATCATTAAAAATAAGTACCAGTTCTAGATCCTTGACTTTAGACAAACAATTCAAAAGACAAAATGTATTTAAAGACCAATCTTTATTTGAATGTGCCTCTTAACCTGAGATATTAGTTATACAGTAATAGTATTGACAATCTAAAAAAACTGAGCAACTCAACAGTCAACTTTATATTTCTTATTGTCCAAAGCATTTATTATTTTCATTTCCCCCCTCTCATATTCAGTGTGGACGGATTGAGACAGCGTGGTGTCCAGAGGGCTGCAAAGACTTCAGGGAGAAACCTCCGTGTGATGGACGTCCTGTCTGCTGGTGTGGAGAGGACTGAGGGTCTTTCCTCAGCGAGGAGGACCAGGGCTGATGAAGGATGAAGTTTTTACAATAACAGTTGTTTATAGTGAATGTCCTGTACTGGTCTTAACATCTCATAGCATCAGCTTTTAATGATCCTCTTGGATGTTCTTCTTGACCCTCAGAGAAGGAGAACATGTCGTGTCTTTCAGGCATGTCCTTTCCTAACAAAAATGACAGGAAACATAAAACATATTATTGCAGAACAAGTGTGTTATTTATGAAAGCGGTGTGTTTGTGTGTTTAGGGGCTGTAGATATAATTATTTTGTAATGGTTTTTTTTTACTTAAACAATGAGCTACAAAGACAATCAGATTATGAATGAACAGTATGAAGTTCATCAACATTGAAATATATGTTATTATCAAAATAATATTTAACTGTTATCAAAACGTAGTGCAACTGTAGAAGCTTGCTCTGTTGTATCACTGAAAGAATCACTTTTACCACGTTTTTTACAGACAATATGTGACCTGCTCCATCGAAATCAGTCGCATTGACCCGAAGACACATTTTGAGTTGCATACACTGTTGGAAAGAGGAGATTCCTAGCTTTCTAATGATATCAGGATTGTTGTTGTACTCCAAATATTAAGCGAAATATGTCACATTATATAATGACTGTCACCGAGTCCTTATTTTGAGAAAAAGGCCTTTAAAGTTTCCTCTTCTCTGGAATCCATCGATCTGATTGATTATTAGTGGAGCAAATGATCAAAATACTACGGAGGGAAGATATTTTCGTTTGGAGGGGAAGCTCGCGAGTGTGTGTGCATACGTGTGTGCGTGTGTGTGTTTGTGTATTTTTGCGTTTGTGTGTATTATGTTTGTTTCCCGGGGAAAATCCTCACGAGAAACACCGGCTGTTGTTATGCCTGCTGTGGCGTTAAATTACTCCGTTCCCCGCTTGTAATTATGCCGTTACAAGCTTCAAAGTTATATTTATCATCTGAATTTGCCGAAACAAGTTTAATATTCTGAAAGCCAAGACTCTGTTTAATTTAAATCAGATGAAAACAAACTGTAACGGACCCTGCGGTGTTATCTATGATTACTATACTCTTACGTTCATAATGTCAGCCGGAGGGAGGGGGGCGGCGCTGCTGGAAGAGCAGAGTGCGAGTGAGAGGTGCCTGTCTTCGTCCCTTCACAAGCTTCATAAATGTACTTATCGTGTGATTTTGGAAATAAAAGTTTCATATTCTGAAAGCCAAGACTTGGTTTGTTTAAAATCAAACAAAACACCCGAACCCTGAAAAAAGAGTTTTTTACGTAAATCCACGTTTATTCTGAAATGAGCCGTTGCGACTTCCGACTGATTTCGATAGAGCGGGTTGTGAGAGAGATTTTCTTTTCAGCAATGTTGATGGAAGAAATGGAGGCTGGAGTCCGCTTTATATCAAACACTGAGTTTAATGATGAGCTGCGGCCGGAGCGAGCTCAAGGCATTTACACAACATGCTCTGAGGAAAACCCTGAACTCACTAAAGAATTACACAGAAAACACAGACAATCTACCAGAGGATTCCGGGAGGGGCCTCTGTTCGCGCTTCTTCTTAATCATAATTACGAACACATGGTTTCAGAGACAAAGACAATCTGTTAAAGTCCTCTGTGCAGTTAGTCACACTCCCCCCAACAGGAAAGCGGGACCTTTAACCTATGCCCTGCTCTAAGTTATAGCAGACCCATGTGAAACACTAAAATGCTCTCTGGCACAAACACTAAACAAAATATTTCTCTCACAGATCCACGCTTTTATCAATTCATTGATAACCAATTAACATTAGTCTAAGAATATTTCAGTCACTACTTGAATCAAATAAAACGTCCTCAGAGTTGGGTGGATTCCTCATTACATTAATTACATCAAAAACAGAATAAGATTGGAACAGCCAATCACAAATTCACAGTTAAGGTATACATTCACAGTGATGAATCGATCAATCTGTAATCTGTAAAGGTACAGTGTCCTCCATTTTAGCATTACTTTACGTTTACTTCAATACACTTATTCAAGAGTAAGGCACTTTACTACATACATTTTATTCAAATACATTTGTTCAAAAATCTGAAAAGGAGAAGTCAGACATTTTATTGAAAACAACCTGAGAAAGGAAAAGTCAAAAACATTTATTCTTAACAACCTGAGAAAGGAAAAGTCAAAACATTTATTCTTTATTCTGAGTGTCAACTTTAATCAATTTATCAATCGCTGAAAGGAGGTACCCAAGGTACCGGAACTGCCACGGAGACCCATGGGTCTGGAAGCTCGGCGTCGTACATCAACATTGTGTCATCTACAGTAGAGTACCCCACTAGCCTCTGTGGGGCCTGGAGGGTAGTCTTGGCAACCCTGCGTATGGCTAATTTAATTACAGTGATCAAACAGGTCACTAGGATTAGCACAACCAAGATAAACACTGCAACAGTAACAACAAATTTAACCAACCCCGCTCCCCAGGACCCAAGAGTTCCGCTTAAATCCCCAAATGTAAACCCATGAGTTTCATGCAATTCTTTTATCCCCTTAGCTGTGTCCTGGACCATATCCGTAACTTCAGGTGTGGCGTCAGAGACAAAGGAACAGCACTCTGCACCAATTACTTTACATGCGCCCCCCTGGGCAGCTAAGAGGAGGTCCAGCGCCATGCGATTCTGTAGTGCTACCGTCCTAACTTCCTGCAATTCTTTCTGTTCCGCTAACATCGCGATACTTGATACATTTAGATGATGTTCCACTACTTTGGATAATGCCATGATCTCCTGCTGACTAACATAAATGCCGTACCAGGGCAAAAGTAGGCTCGCTACCTGTTGTCCTTTTGTAATGGACCTGCTGTTCCTGTGTAGAGAGGGAAGTATCGCTGCAATCTCATTTGCCTCTACTTTACGGATTAAAGGAATTAGGTAGGCTAGATAACAGGTGCCATAAAAAACGTCATATGGTACGCAGCCATAAGCCCGGTCGCCACAAACTAAGTAAACTTTCTGTGGGAGGGGAATTCTGGCTAATTTTACCCTCACTATGGTATTACAGTCACTGTGTCCCACATCCGGAGAGGTGTGAGATCCTGCTTCATTCTGGAAACAGATGGACACATTCTTCCATTCGTGTACTACAATTGGGGGAACATATATTGAACAGTCACGTGTAGGGGGATTGCCTAAGGGTATTGGTTTCGTGCAATCATGTATTTTAACCTCAACGGAGTTCACTGTTCTGGAGCCAAACCAGGGCACAACTGTCACTAAAGCTTCAACCAGAAAAGATGCCATGTGTGGTTGTTTTGTGCATGTTGGGCTTGTGGAATTAACCGAACAATTAGTTTGTACCAGAGCTAACTGGAATCTGTATTCAAAAGCTAGGTTAATGTATTTCTTCACATATATTAGTTTTAAAAACATCAATCGTTTGAAACCGTCAGGCAGATCATTTGTATTTACTGTCTCAACAATGAGAGAGACTAGACCCTTGTACTGTAACGGTTTATCAGAGTCTATTGGGTATGACGGAGTATAGCAGTCCTCAGCCTCATCGCTAATCCTAGAGTAAATTTCGTTCCAGCTGATTAATTTATAGTCTGCTCTTGCAAACGGAATTGGGCTAAACATAGGAGAATGCATGGATTCTGGCATATTTTGGCATAGCCAACAGTTACTAATATTACGTTCATGTGCGTAGTCTAACATTAAGCTTACTGCAGAATTAGTTTTAGTTTGTTTAAAAGGAGTGATTAAGGCCTTTTTTGAAGAATCTACATCACCTCCTGAGTGTTTACGTGGAGTGGATGGAACATTTGTTTTTTTATCTGGTCCAGACAGGTCGCACACAGCAGCACCTGGATCGGAAACCTGGTAAGCTGGTTTCCTATCTCTACATGTTACTTCATCCCTTATCATTGCCTTATACTGCTCTCTAGTGCTATACCACAGTTCTGGGGGCATGTTTTCAATGGTGTCGAGTGCCATTCTCACCCCACCCGACGCCACTCCGTCCGTACGGTACCGGTCCATTGGATATATCTCCCATGTTGAGTAAACTGAGGACACATAAAATACAATAATACAGTTAGATGAATCACATATTGAAGCTGGACAGTTAAAAGAAACAGTCTTTGATTTGTGATCAGGGAGGGAGACAATCCTCCTGATTCTTCCTCCTTTTCTTTCTCGTTGTGTCTCTCGCACCATACTGAATGTCTGTGTGGTGATTGGATACAACCTGTCCTTGGCGCTAGGCACTGATTTGCCCGTTGGTGTCGTTTTGCCCTCAGGGTCTGGGCCCTGAGTGGTCAAGTCGTCTGCGCTCGTAGATAAGAGCACCTTATTTTCTTCCTCAGACGGGCGAGATCCCTCGCCACCTGTCGTTGGGATTTCCACAGCTCCATCTAGCAGGGCGACCTTGGCCAGGTACAGAAGACCCAGCATGACGATGATGATGACTGCCTTCACACGCCAGCCTCCGGTAGAGGGGAGAGGGGACATCTTGTAGCGTGAATCCACTCCGGTCTCCCTTGTACTCTCAACGCTGTTCTGGTCACTATTAACACCTGGAAAGGACCTTTCCACCTGGGAGACAGAGCATCTTTTTCAAGAGATTTGATTAGTACATTATCACCAATCTGAAAGGGGTGGGTGGGCTCCTCTCCAGGCTGGGGGAGCCTGTCAGCCACCTGCCTGTGAAACTTTCTCAACATGTCAGTTAGATATTTGACATAGTTAGTCATGTAATCCTCTGTCCACAAAAGAGTGAGTTTGTGGGGTGTTACTGGGGGGCTAGATCCTGCGAACATTACCCTTCCCATCAATACCTCGTGTGGGCTAAGCCCTGTCATTGCATTTGGTGAGCTTCTGATGGAGCACAGAACTAGCGGCAGCGCGTCTACCCATTTTAGTCCTGTGGTCAACATTGTTTTAGTGAGTTTCTCCTTTATAGTCAAGTTCATTCTCTCAACCTGGCCTGAGCTCTGTGGGTGATAGGGAACATGCAATTGCCATTTGAACCCTAACACTGTAGCTAGACTCTGGGTTATCTTAGAAATGAATGCTGGACCTCTGTCACTGTTAATTCCTGTGGGCACACCAAATCTAGGAATAACATCTTTGAGAAGACACTTTACAACTGTTCTAGCGTCTTCTTTTCTGGTAGGGTAGGCCTCTACCCATTTGGAGAACTGGCACACTATTACCAAAAGATATTTGAATCCTTGGCATGGTGGCATATGTGAAAAGTCAATTTGCATATTTACAAAGGGCCCCGAGGGGGGCGGTAAGTGTTCATGCTGAATTTGACCACTTCGTCGTCTTGTCTGCTGGCATATCATACATCTGTCTACAAGGGTCTGTGTAGCTAGTGTGATGCCTGGAGCAAACCATTGGGACTTTATAATCCCATTCATCCCTCCTTTTCCTACATGTGATTTGCCATGTGCAACATGTGCCAAAACATGGAGGAACGAACGTGGACAGACCATCCGTCCGTCTGGGTGGAGCCACAAGCTGGACTCAGCGTCAAGTGTACAACCTCGTCTTAGCCATAAATCTTTCTCCCTAACATCAGCGCGGGCTTGCATGTCCGCGACATCATTAAAGGAAGGCAAAGAAATGGGCTCTGCGGGTTGTGTCGAGGGGCATTGGAGCACCATAGAAGAGGAGGAAACTGCTGCTTGTTTAGCCGCGGTGTCGGCTAACGCTTCCACGCGAAATAGGATCATCAGAATTTGTGTGAGCAGCGCACTTAACCACTGCTAGCTGTGTAGGGAGCATGATAGCGTCTAATAGCTGTGCTACTAACGCATGATGTTGAATAGGCTTACCGGCCGATGTTAAGAAACCGCACATTTTCCACAAGACACCAAAGTCATGGCACACACCAAATGCATACCTGGAGTCTGTGAAAATAGTTGCAACTCTATCTTTAGCCAAAATACACGCCCTCAGCAGAGCATACAACTCTGCAGCCTGAGCTGACGTGCCATTTGGCAAGGCCCGGCTTTCTAAAACTTCCCAGTCATTTACAACAGCATAGCCTGCTAAGTGTACTGTGTCAGACGGCCTGCTCGCAGACCCGTCTGTGTATAGAATCATATCTGAATTAGGGATAGGAGTTTGCAACATATCAGCTCTGGGGGAAGAAGATATGTCAATCGTTGTGACACAGTCATGTGTGATTTCAAAATCTGGAATCGGTACCAGCGTAGCTGGGTTTAGAGGGGGAGAGCGTTTAAGTGTGATGTGTGGGCTTGAAAGAATTATTGCTTCATAACCGGAGCGCCTTGCTGCTGTCATATGCTGAGTAGCAGAGGTGTTCAGAATATGTAAAACTGCATGTGGGGCATGTACTACACAGTCACTGGCCAGTACAATGGGAGAGGATTGTTTGATAACAATTGCAACTGCGGCTACTGCTCGCAGACATGAAGGCATACCAAGTACCACAGGGGAGAGTCGAGATGAGTAGTATGCAACAGGCCGGAAATTAGAGCCATGCTTCTGCACCAAGATACCCGTTGCGAAGCCCCCCTTCTCATGGACATGCAGGTGAAACGGCTGATGGTAATCAGGGAGCCCCAGGGCAGGAGCTGATGTCAGGGCTCGCTTTAAGTCCTGAAAAGCTGTGTGCATGTCCTCAGACCATTGAACAATGTTAGGAGCAGCCTGCAGAGTGGCAGCACGCAAGACAGAGTCCATCGCAGCGTACTCGCATATCCAGTGTCTGCAATAGTTAGCCATGCCCAAAAAAGACAGCATGTCTTTCTTTGTGCGGGGTGGTGCCACTTTGTTCAAAAGGCAAATCCTTGCTGGCGAGAGGAGTCGGTGTCCATCCCTCAGAATGTGACCCAGGTATGTGACCTCAGTCTGGCAGTACTGCAACTTAGCCAGGGATGCTCTGTGTCCGCATTCAGAAAGTCTTTTCATGAGCAGAATGGAGTCGATGCGACATGCGTCCATGTTGGGAGAAGCTAATAACAGGTCATCTGCGTACTGAAGCAAGGTACTACCTCCTGTAAGGACCAAAGTGTCCAGATCTCTCTTAACCGCTGCTGCGTACACAGTAGGCGACTCGACGTACCCCTGTGGGAGGCGCGTGTATGTGATTTGTTTACCTTTAAAAGTAAATGCAAACAGATACTGGCTGTCTGGATGCAGAGGAACAGAGAAAAATGCTGAACACAAATCAATTACTGTGTAAAATTTTGAATCTGACGGCAAGGATGCAAGAATCGAATTAGTGTCAGGCACTATGGGAGCTGTCGGAATGACAATAGCGTTAATAGCTTGCAAATCTTGGACAAAACGCCACTCATCAGGGCGATTGTGCTTGGGAATTGGCAATATGGGAGTGTTACAAGGACTACTTGTATATCTTAATACGCCCTGATCGAGCAGAGATTGGATGACTCCTTCAATTCCCAAAATGGCTCTATGGGGTAAATTGTACTGTCTGATAGCTGGCAATCTGGCATTGGCTTTAAGTGTGACTCTGTGTGTAGGGGCTGAGCAAACAAACCCCACATGATTCTTGTGTTTAGCCCATAATGTGGCAGGAACCTCAGAAAAATCTGAAGGTGGTCCGTATTGTGTGGATTCAGGTGGCTGTAGATGAAGAAATGTGCTTTGAGGGAGAGAAGGTTGCTCAGAGAGACGCAGCATGTAATGCTCCTCCCCTAGGTTAATCAGATCGTGTGTGTGTGTGTGTGTGAGAAGCCTTTGTAGCTCTCAGCAGAGCATGGCAGTGAGCTGCCATGACCCCCACTTCTTCAGGGTCACTTCCTGAAGTGACCCCTATTGCGAGGTGAGGAATCGTGTCTGCAGCATAAAGAGCCTCTTGTTTGGTTGTGAGCCTTAGGGGCAATGCGCACCCCTGGGGTCCTAAAAACATAAAGTTTTCACATTCTAATTGATCTGAGCTGTTGCAAAAACCTCTTACTGATAGTGCATATTCATCTGACGGGTTAAAAGCAGCTGTGCAGTGACAATTCAATACAGGCCGCATAAGGGACATTAAAGAAGCACACACCGGGGAAATGCTAGCAATTTTCTGAATTCCTGTTGTTGAGAAAACAGAAATCATGTTGAAATCTGGAAATGACCAACAATAAAGGTTGTCCTGAGATGATTGAATGAATTGGACAGCTTGATAGACTTTGCTGTCAGGAATAGTCAAAAACAATCCGTCTGGAGTGCAATGTATTGTTGCTTGTAATTTACAAAGCAAATCTCTGCCCATTAGATTAATAGGACTTCCATCTGAAATAATGAAAGAGTGTTGCACATGTGATCCTTCAATTGAAATATCAGTTTTCTCTGAAACGGGCTCTGACATAGGAATGCCAGAAACTCCCATTGTTGTGACAAAATTATTGGTTGCTTCACACACTTTTTCTTTCATACGCACTGCTGATAATGTTGCTCCACTGTCAATCAAAATGTCTACCGCTTTACCACTGAAATCAACGGGCATAATCGGATCTTCACGCGGGTTATTGGAAAGGCGAATTGTTGCTGCTTGAATGGGGAAATGCTGTGAATTTGACCCTATTTCTTCTTCATGGCATCTCTATCGTCTATTAAATTGACTTTGCTGACCGTTTTGCCCCTGTTGAGCCTGCCTGCCATCTTGACTGTTAAGGGGAGGGGGGGGCAGTAATGCAGGGTGTTGGCGAGGGGGCTGGGGAAGAGCAGGCAAAGGTTGTGCGTCCTGCTGTGGTTGCCAGCGCCGTCCGCATTGTCCTGCCCAGTGATCTGTTGCGCCACAGACGTGACACGGCATCACCTTTCTGTGATTTTTATTCTGCTGCTGTCTGCCCTTGTCTTGGTAATTTTGTGATGTCCCCTGATTGTGATACTGCTGTGTGCGATGTTGTCCCTGAAACTGCTGGGAGTTATCCGCACTCTGATAAGCCTGTGTATTTTGAGGCAACTTTTGCGCAATTCTGGGGGTCAGAAATATCTGATTTTTGTACAACGCGCGTATTACTGCGAGGGTTGATTTCCATGTTTTAGTTTGCCAATCTGGGGTAGCCATCATATACGCCTGAGCTGTTTCAGGGATTAAATTATGCAACAAAGTCTGTATGGCGAACAAATCATTGCCCTCTCTTTTAATGCCCGCATTATGATCCCAGGCTGTCATAAAGCGCTGGAGAAAGTCTGGGACTATTTCTGTTGGGTTCTGTACGCAAGCCGTCACCAGTGAAAAATCTGTGTGAGTTTTGGCGCATGCTTTGACTGCAATAGCAGCTATCGTTTCGATCCACATATCACGCGTCTGTGTCGCAGGCCAGTCACCCGCAGCCGTACAGGCAGGGAATTTGAATTCCTCTTTACACGTCGACCAATCTGCCTTATATGTTAGGATTATCAGCTGTTTAACATCATGAACCAAACAGTTATAAACTGAGCAGACATTAGTCAACCACGACAGATACTCATCCGGGCTTTTAGTCGGACTTGGAGCGTGATTAGTGACATCCATCACCTCAGCGGGTGTCCAAGGCTTATAAACTGGAACTTCTCCTATCAGTATTTTTGGTGCTGTCACAGCTCCAGCAGAATTATTATCCTGAGATGTTTGCGCTCATCATAACCTCTTTTTTCTGCAATAGTCATCCAAGCTTTAACGCAGTCCTTCATGTACGTTACATCCCAGGAGCAATTCGCCTCCTGTTCAATTAATTTAAACGCTTGCCACAACACCGTCATGTCAAAAGTGCCCGTTAACGGCCAATCAAACAGAATCTGTCCTTTTTGACTATTCTGTTGTGAGTGCTCACAAAGTAACGATGTGAACGGCATAACTTTAGTCCAATCCAAGCTTCTTCCGACAATTCCTGACGGCATATTAGGGGAAAACATGTGCGTGTAGTGGCTGTCTGTAATAGGATTCTTTGTAAGTGTCTTGGTGCGTGAATCATTATTCCTCTTACCAACGGACTCGTTTGTGGAGACAGTATTACCCATGTGTAACGGTTAGTACAATAAAACAAACACTGCAATTAGACAAACAAACATAAAAACTCTCAACAACTCAGCCTGACAAAAACTCTTCCAGCCTATTTTAATCCGAATTAGGGAGACTTTCAGAGGGGTTATTTAATTATGAGAGCCTTCCTTACTCATAATTCTCGTGTATCAGCAAACACAGCCAAATTCAGCAATTCATACAACATTCTCATACCACACATTGACCACTTTCTTTAGTTCAAAAATGGTAATAATCGCGGAAATAATGCTGTATGCTCCTTTTTTTCTACGTGCAGCTCTCCCCAGGGGGCGGAGAATCGGCACCTCAGCAGAAATGCTGTTGATTTAGGCAATTTATCCTCTGAAAACTCCTAAATTCGGCGATTTGTTTAAATACAAATCTTGCGACATTGCTTGTAATTCAGAAAATCCACTTTGCTGGTACATCTCTTAAAAGTTTCTCCGAATATTTGTTGTGTGTAATTGCCTGGTGATTTAATTCCAAGAATCACACACAGAGGAAATCGATGAAATTCGATATTCCTAGGTTATCATTAGCCCCAAATATTCTCATAGTTTTCACATAGGCCGTGCTTGCTCGTAGACACCTGTCCCAGCAACAAACACGGGGAAATTGGCCAGGACAAAGTCCCCCTTGACACTGATTCCCGAGGTTATGATTAGCCTCCAGATGTAAATGAGTAGAGAAACCCAAAAAAAATGCAGCAGCTCAGTTCTCTCAGGTAATTTTGATACACCGTTGATCTCAAACGCTGGCAAGACAATCTTAAAATAGAATTGAACTTACCAGCTTATAGAGATCTGATGGTGTCCTATTGTTCGTGACGCCAATATGTGAGAGAGATTTTCTTTTCAGCAATGTTGATGGAAGAAATGGAGGCTGGAGTCCGCTTTATATCAAACACTGAGTTTAATGATGAGCTGCGGCCGGAGCGAGCTCAAGGCATTTACACAACATGCTCTGAGGAAAACCCTGAACTCACTAAAGAATTACACAGAAAACACAGACAATCTACCAGAGGATTCCGGGAGGGGCCTCTGTTCACGCTTCTTCTTAATCATAATTACGAACACATGGTTTCAGAGACAAAGACAATCTGTTAAAGTCCTCTGTGCAGTTAGTCACACTCCCCCCAACAGGAAAGCGGGACCTTTAACCTATGCCCTGCTCTAAGTTATAGCAGACCCATGTGAAACACTAAAATGCTCTCTGGCACAAACACTAAACAAAATATTTCTCTCACACGGGTCACATATTGAGAGATAAATCTTTGCCTTCAATACATTACATTAGAAAGCTGACAAAGTCATATTGCTAAATATCTAAATGTAACTTTTTGCATGGAAAAACCCCTCAACTTAACTGATGTGTAGGTGATCTAGTATTTAGTATTGTTTATTGGAATGTATATCAGTGTATTCAAGTCAATACTTCATTCATTTAAACCAATATCTTTCTTGATTCTTTGTACAGTAAGAAAAAAAGAGTCTTTGTACCTGTGCTGAAGTTCACTGCTGTGAGGAGTCCAGTTCTGTCTCTCACTCTCTGGTCCAGCCTGTCTGCATCACCTGGACACCTTAAACAAACAGATATATATGTAAAGTACCATGTGTACAAACAATATAACTGATTCTCTTCTGTTGGACATGTTGGATTATGTATTGTCCGAGTCAGGGTTCTTTTTATTTTACTTTAACTTTGGAAGTTGTGTTACCAATGCTTACTGTTTATTTGATACCATACATAGCCAATTTAAATTAACCTTAGCGATGCATACAGTTCCTCCTAAATAATAAAATATCTCTAAGTTACAAGGATGTAACCTTATTTTATCAACCTCAAACAGAAGCCGTTTGTTCAACAGTATTATCCCACTTAACACTTGTCTATTTCGTTTTAACCTTTATATATACAGTCTATGATTTTAACTTGGAGGGTACGATTACAATCGTTAGCACCGATGTAGCTACCACTAGCTTACATGCTAACCCAAGCCTTACCATTCATTACGTAGCTGATTAAAATCATTAACACATAAATAAAGCACTCGAATTGTACTTACCGCATTCATGCACCGTCTGTTTTAACCGCAGAGCGAGTCACAATAGTCCGATATATAAGCATGAAGAACAAACAACCACGGCCGGCTACAAGTTGTGTTTCCTGGATGAGCTGAGCAGGCAGAGTCCCTGTAGCTAGCTTCACGGAGCAGCTAGCAGAGAGACGAGAAGCTAACAGCGGCAGGCACTTGACAGAGCCGTCACTCAATGTGACCACGCCCTAATTTATGCACACACTTTAAGACCTAATATAAATAAAAGGGTCGCGTTAGAAAACAATTCACTCACAGATCCATAATCATGAAGGTGGAATCTAACTATATCGATGATAAAAACGTATGGAGCCAGGGAGAGAAACATGTTTTTTTCTGCTGTAAAGTTGGGCATTTTAACATGGGGGTCTATGGAAATTGCTCCTTTCTGCAGCCATCGCCTATCGGCCAATATATGAACTGCAGTGTGTGACACTTCCGTATTGGCTTCACGGCTCTACCCCACAGTTTGCCGCTTGGTTTTTTACCATGATATTTCTCCTAGACTTTTGACATATGTAGTTTTTATTTGAGATATTTTTCTACAAAGTATACATTGTCGTTTTTTCTCATCTTTGGTACCGATATTTTTGCCCCAGTGGCCTAATGGACAAGGCACTGGCCTCCTAAGCCAGGGATTGTGGGTTCGAGTCCCATCTGGGGTGATTGCTTTGTATAACTGTGATGCAGGAGTTTAGAAAGTTCCAGCTACTCAGAGGTTTTAAAGCACACCCTTCAGTGAAAGTGACCTTGTGCAAGAGGATACATTCTCCCATAGGATTACTATATTTGGCATGAATTATTCCATAATGTTTCTCCTAAAGTGTTCATGAATGTGGCTTTCATTTTGGATATTTCTCTACACAGAATACATCGTAGTTTTTTTTCCTATTTGGTGCAAATGTTTTTGCCCCAGTGGCATAATGGACAAGGCACTGGCCTCCTAAGCCAGGGATTGTGGGTTCGAGTCCCATCTGGGGTGATTGCTTTGTATAACTGTGATGAAGGGTTTAATGCTTTTCACCTTGTCAGTGGTTTGAACTCACACCCTTCATGAAAAGTGACCTTGTGCAAGATGACACGTTCTCCCATAGGCATGTCTATGGTATTGCTGGGTTTTTTACAATGATATTTCTCCCTGACTTTTGACAAATGTAGTTTTTGTTTTGGATATTTTTCGACACAGTATACATTGTCGTTCTTTGTCATCTTTATGCAAAATTTCATAAAGTATTTTTAAAATAGTTTATACATTATTCGAATATAGGAATAGTAGATAGGATTATTTAAAATATAGTACCTTATATTTAATCTTTTTTTCCTTTAGACCCTTGCGGTTTATTTTTAAAAATCCTTACCCTTACCCACCCCCCATTTACCACAACGGGGTACAGAGTCGCTGAGATAAGCGGGGGAGTGCATCTGACGAAGAGATGGGTTGTTGTGCTCCCTATCTCTGTTTCTTATCCTATATCTAATAGAACTGCTCAGGTCTTGATAGATTGAGTGGGGAAGTTCATGAGATCTTTCTAGAGGGTTATCAAGAATAACTTTTATCCAATGACCTGTTCCCTCTCTGTCTGTGTCTGTGTATTCTCTTGTTCCGATTAACCCAGCCAAATCTTTTTTCTTGTTTTGTGTCTATATCTACGCCGGGATCCGGAGTCGAGGCTGATCCTCTTGCTGTGGTTCTGTGCCCTGAATCCTCTATCCTGAGTTCTGGATTAAGTCGTGGACTTCGGGTCGTGGCTGAACCTGTCTCTGCGGTCCTGCCTTAGGTCTCGTCATGCTGCTTCCCTGATGGCTTCCACAGGATTGTAGCTGACATCCTCGTGGATTCATCTTCTTATTACAGACACATGCATTTCCTAACATTCGGTCTATATGCTGTAAAATATATTATCTCTTCGATTTCCACACGGCATCTATTGCACGTCTGTCCGTCCTGGGAGAGGGATCCCTCCTCTGTTGTTCTCCCTGAGGTTTCTCCCTTGTTTTCCCCTTAAACTGTGGATTTCTCTGGAAGTTTTTCCTTGTACGATGTGAGGGTCTAAGGATAGAAGGTGTCGTTTTTCTCATACTGATATTCTGAACAATCTGTGCTGTTGTATTTGCTGTAAAGTGTCTCTACTGTAGGCTATTTTTATTATATGTACAGCACTTTGGCTCGACCAAAAATAGTTTATAAATGTGCTATATAAATACAACTTGATTTGATTTGATTTGAAAGTCTCTGTCCTAAACGTCTTGTTGGAGCTCCCCCCCCCTCCCTGTGAGCCCAGTGTGCTCTGATTGGTTGGGACAAAATACTATGCTATTGCATGTCTTCTGATATTTCTGACTAACTTTATTATGTATTTTCTTTATATTTGCAACATACAATATAATCTTTTCAACATGAGTGCTTTCGACATTCTATACTATCCTTTTTTATTTATTTTTTCAAGATACTACCCCGTTGTTTTTTCTTAATTCTTTGACATACAATACTACAGTATAACCTGGTAGTATTATTGCAAATGACCATGTTGGAATTTGGGTTCATATATATATGATTTCAGTATTTATTTTGTATTACTTCAAAAACATAAACGGTGATTAGGATTTCTTGCAGGCAATCCTGTCACATAATGCCTGCATGTGCGTGTGTGTGTGTGTGTGTGTGTGTGTGTGTGTGTGTGTGTGTGTGTGTGTGTGTGTGTGTGTGTGTGTGTGTGTGTGTGTGTGTGTGTGTGTGTGTGTGTGTGTGTGTGTGTGTGTGTGTGTGTGTGTGTGTGTGTGTGTGTGTGCGAGCGTGTGTCTGTTTGTGTGTGTTATTTGCGGTTGTATCAGGATTGATGAAGGGCCTGTCATGCCTAATGATGAAAGCTGAGGGTCGTGCATATGAAAACATCAATGGAGCACCTGGGACAGGCTGCACACATAACACACATAGACACTGATACATTGACAGCAGCACTCACCCTTAAATAAACATATAATCCCATACACATTCAAACAATGTTTTTCTAACAAACAAGCACTCATTGTAATGTGGAATCAAATTCAGGCGAAAGAGGAGGAGAGCAAGGTCAGAGATCAAGAACAATGAGGAGTCCTTACCAGCATGAAGATTAATATTCATATCCGGGAGGAGTCTATAAGGACCAACTTCGAAGCAACAAATTATTCATGTATTCACTTAAGCCCACACACATACACACGGCACTTGTCACCAGGGATATTAAACCATTTTGCCAGAACTGTGCAACACTTCTTTTGAAATAATATCAAAGGTGAAATTAATAAATACTTGGTTTGTAAATTATTTGTAGCTCACATAAACAGCATTTATGTATGTAAACAAAGAGCAGCAACTTTGACAGGGCAATTTTTCACAATCTGAGTGAGGACTCCTCACACCTCCTGCCTGTGAATATATTGCTTCACAAATAGCGGCTCCAGATGCTCGGAGTCACCTTGAGATAAATGGCCGACCTGATTTTCATTCAATGGTGAGAGGGAGGAAGGAAAGAGGGAGAAGCATAAAGAGAAGCAGAGACATATTCGGGACAATGGCAGAGAGTTTTTGTGTGGAGGAGGAGGAAACTAGAGATGGTGAAGGAGATGTCTGAGAATTGTCAGAGCGGAGATAGAATAAGTTATAAGAGAGGAGGAAGTAGATGAGGTGTTTTCGAGAGAAGATAGAGAAGAAATGGGAAGGAAGACATGGTGAAAGAGGAGAGGGAGAGATAGGAGAGTGAAAGCTAAAGAGGGCAGAACAGGAAAGAAAAAGGATTACAAAATGCATTGCAGGAGGATGATGGGGAAAACCAGGAAAATATGGGGATAAAAACTCCCATGAGCATCCAAAAAGATTCCCCACACACACTGGCTTTCTGATAATGATAGCTTTATTAAAGGGAGATGCCCAAACCAAACAAACAACATCATTACTATTTCACTGACATACATGCAGAAGCGTGACGTAAACGACAGACGCTCTGGTTGTTTTGCCTTCCACTATCACATTAACTAAATCATCAAAGCAGTACAGCACTCTGAGTGTGACAGCTGTCTGTGCATATGAGGACACATTTTATTGTGCTACAGTACGCAATTAAACTTTGCATTTGAGAATCTATTGTGTGTGTTTCTGAGTGTGTGCCAGCGCGTGTGTAGGCAAAAACTCCTTTCCCCTCCTATCCGAGACGATTGGATCTGCCAGCCAGCAGGAACGTTAATTACTTCAGCAATCTTCAGGCTCACTTCCCACAATCACGCCCATCTCTGGAAGGGAATGAGCTCGGCCATTCAGGAAGCCCAGATCCAGACCATTTTTTCGAGAAAAAAGGAAATCAAATAAAGACAAAAATACAGCGTTTGTGAAAAATGCCTTTATTTTCCCTTTGAGAAAGATTCTTTACACTTTCAAAAACAGTTGGGACGGATAATACATCATCACTTTTGGGTGTAATGCTGACAGTTTTGGTTGTCAGTGAAGTTTTTCTTAATGACACAGATTATATCTTAATTACCAAGGACCCATTTTTTTTCGCAGATTACAGACATTTCATTTGCTCTCCTCTCTCATTTAATTTTTGAATAAACTAGGCTTTATTTTTCTAGAAACCTCAGCAAAATAAACCTTTTTGAGGATCATGTTTTTATCGAACAAACAAGGGAATAATAGTAATAATGTTGCAGAAATGTCCTGAATGTATCAATAGGATGTTTGTTTTACGACAATATTCACTATTACAATAATGTATATGCTCGTGCTGGTTATTTCCTTTTAAGATGATCCAGCAAACTTGTTAGCAACCAAGTCTCTTCCTGTCCCGTGAATTTGTATGACGATTTCACCTGGCCCTTACCATTACATTACATGTTACTTGTTAGACGCTTTTATCCAAAGCGACTTACATACTCAATACTGTGGACAATCCCGACAGGAGCAATTTGGGGTGAAGTGTCTCAGGGACACAACGACATGCTGACTGCAGTGGGGTTTGAACCTGTGACCCGCTGATCCTAACACCAATGCACAACCCACTACACCACACGCCTCCAAAAGAAGTCCTCTAATCTAGCCTCTCCACGGTTATATATTTTTGTTAGCTTTCTCGTGTAAATAACCCCTCTTGTTAAATGAGCAGTGATGTATGAATAAGTGAGATTTGGAGGTTCCTGTAGGTGAACTTCTACGACTTCCATGCAGTACAAAAATGCTGCCTATGAAAATACCCTAGGGAGCGATTATGTTTGTTACCACAGTGTGTTTGGGAAACTTATTAGTAGTATATAAACCTAATTTCTAGAAAAGCAGGGATGAAGAATGATGTGGTTATACGTCCTGCACATCATGTGGCCTTTTCCTCAGCTCCATATGGATCAGCCTGATTTTTCATCCCTTCCAAACTGTCACCAATCTCTATTAGACCAGATGCTCCAATCCTGAGGAGCTCCAGTCTCTCAATGAGGTTTTCGGGGAGCAATTTCGGTGTAGGACGTCTGGGTTGTGTGTACACAGCCGGTACATCATTGGTCTGAGGATACAGCCTCAGACAAAGCAACAGCAAGTCTTCTACACTCACTGCCACCTTGTGACAGTAAATCAGCTCTTGATTTCTGCCTGAAAAGACACTGTAGGTCATTAGATGAAAGCCGCAGCTGTGATTAGCGGGTGTCGAGCTGTTGACGTCTTGTGAATGACACTATAAAGCACACACTCTCCTCTTGTCCTTCCAAGGTGACAATCCTGGGGTGTTTTGGCAAAGATTACTACAGCAAATTAACAAAAACCCCACGATGAGCCACCGACGGAACAGCCAAGGAACCAGGCCACACACACACACACACACACACACACACACACACACACACACACACACACACACACACACACACACACACACACACACACACACACACACACACACACACACACACACACATGCCATATTTTCGCAAAGTGTGAACAGACATTCTCCATTCTGCCAACAAGACTGACACACACACACACTCTCCAGGCTACAGAAGCCATAACCGTAGCAATCTAATTAACCAGTCCCACCCAACTGACCCAGTAGCCAAGAGCAGGCTTATTATCGGCCAGATCTTTACCCCTCTTGGAGTCTTTGAGCTCTGCTAAAATGAGGTTCAGCCCTCTGCTATGCCGTAGGAGGGCCGCCAAATGAGAAGAGAAGAGAAGGAAGATTGTAGTTAGGATGGTATTAACAGAGGCTGTGGTGGATTCTCAGTTGGAAATAAGACAGTTTTATCAGTAGAAGTGCCGTTTTTGTTCACTAAAAATAGTTTCATTTTCTTGACACATACGCCATGAAGACTTTTTCTTGATTGCACAAAGCAACACACCAAACAACAGGTAGACCGTGATTGGTGTAATTTCAGTCGGCGGAATTGTGAGCACACAAATTCTATCGTATGATCAATTTATAGAACTGTGTGAATTACTTGATGACACCTCTCTATCCATAGTCTAACCCAAATTGAGCATTTTAATGTTGTTGTCTTTTCAGCATACATTTCAGCATAAATGAGCAAAGTAAACTGTTGAAAATGGATGTCCATAGCTCTACCTATCATTCAGTGGGGTTTTCTACATGGTTATGTGCTTTCTTCTGACTGTCAAGTTAAACAAATAATTGTTCTTTTAATAGTTGGTATGTGTAAGGGTGTAGATTTAAATAATTAAAGATATTTTTAAGACTGTGCATATCCAAAATAAGACAAACCGACAGAACAGACAGAAAACAAAGCGGAAAACATGGCCCTGTTTAACAGGTGGTGATATACAGGGATCAAAATCAATAGGACTTTGTTGTAAGGTACTTTAGGAGAGAACTGGCAAGAGTAAAGAATGAAAAAAAACAAAAACAACATGATGTATCATGGGATGAGCAAAGTCAATTCCAGTTTGTACCCCAGAGGAAATCAGCAAAGAAGCAGCAACTATTAGAACATTTAGAACAATGATTTCGACCCAGTGGGTCCGGGGAAACAGCAACCTTCATGCGGACCACAGTCATTGTCTGTCAGCTCACACACACACACACACACACACACACACACACACACACACACACACACACACACACACGCACACATGCACACACGCGCGCACACACACACTCTCTTACTCATCCATTGTTTTTGAGGCATCTGTCAGTGGCAGGGGAAATGTGTGAGGTTGTTTTGTAGGTGAAAGTGAACACAGTATACAGACTCCTCGGTCACACGTCAGGTCTATCGTCAACCCAAACATTTGAGAAATAGCTTCTTGCCTCTGGGTTTGACATTGATTTTCTATTGTAGAATGCATTTTACATGCTTCCTCAGGACCGATGAATAGTTATTATCAAATATGAAAAATCTAGTAAGAACATTTTTCGGTTAGGGTGGAACTCTGGAGCAAGGGCAATTCAGAAGGGAAGGATATATCCATACATATATATCCAATAGAAAATGTACTTGTGACTTTGCACTTACATTCTCACTCAGTAAAGCTTCTCTAATGTGTTGAGTTGTATTAGAAATGAACAAAAATCTCATTAAACCTAAAACAGCAACACTATCTGAAATGTCTCTTGTATTGTTTTTAGAGATATAATAACTAAGGTAAAGTCCCATGCATCAAATTGTCTGAGCCATGTTACTGTAATCTACTTATGTTGATGCTCTCTGGAAAAAAGGGAAAATAACATTGTGTTGTAATGAACACTATGGGACTGGACATGTAAATTACCATCTCAAAAAGTGGATTTAGTTTTGACATTTTTTTAACAGACTGATTTCCTTAACAATTCTCTATTGATCAATACTTCACCCAAGACAGTTGATGATGCAAACTTTTAATAAAGATGAGATATATCACTACAGTACATAGGAGGTGATAAGTGGAGGGTCATGACTTACACTGTGTGTGTGCGTGTGTGTGTGTGTGTGTGTGTGTGTGTGTGTGTGTGTGTGTGTGTGTGTGTGTGTGTGTGTGTGTGTGTGTGTGTGTGTGTGTGTGTGTGTGTGTGTGTGTGTGTGTGTGTGTGTGTGTGTGTGTGTGTGTGTGTGTGTGTGTGTGCGCGTACGTGTGTGTGTGTGTGTGTGTGTGTGCGCGTACGTGTGTGTGTGTGCTTGGGTGTGTAAGACAGGAAATATAGTATTCCTTCTTTTAGAGACAAGACCAATTCCTCAAGAGTTAGTTAGCGTGTTCTACAGACTCACTGAACATCTCCCTCTTCTTTTTGCTACAGAAACACACTCATCCACCTGCTCACTAAATCAGTCAGTTCGAGAGTACGCCCACCAAACAACTTTTCACTTGTAAATATTGGCTAGACAAACGTTGGTCCTGTCCTCTCTTTTAAAGTAATACAACCAAACTCACAGTTTAGTTTATTTATTTTATAACAGTTTCTTCTTTCTAATTTCAGAAAACTGAAAGAGTGTAAATTATGAATTTCATCAGCTGCTCAAAAACAGTGTTTACCAGTGCAGATGCTGGGGTGGTGATGGGCAGAAAAGCAGCAGTGGTACAGAAGCAGCGCAGCAGCACAGCATTAGAGGGAGAGATGGCATATGTTTCAGCTTAAATAGAGCGCCAGATTCCAGACAATGTGTTTGGTTGGTTGCATGAGGGGTTACAGCATGTCACCTACATCATTGCTGCTCATGCTACTTATGGGAGATATACGCTGTAATCAGGGAGAACATTTCCCTCCTCCAGGGCCTGTTTAACTAAATACACAAATGCAAGCTGTGATTAGCAACATGAGATCATTTCTTATTACTTTTTTTCATTTTTTTTCACCCCTTACATGTGAAAAACGCAACACAATTTGCAAGAGCGGGTCTGTCCCAGCTGCTGCAAACTATTTTCCTGCCATACCACTAACTCTTCTGTAAAGATCCGGCCTTTGCCTTCTGCCCTGAAATCGTCTGATTACATGATTACTCAAACTACATTATCTTCATATACAGGCCCAGAGCCATTGTTCCTATGCCATGATTGTCTATACATTGCTCCATTTCCAGTGTTTCTTATTCCTGTTTTTCCTGATTCTTTAGTTTTCCCTGTATGCCCATATTCAGATTTGTTTGCATTATCTCTTGTCTTTTAGGTTCTAGTCTCCCAATAATCCAGTCATTCAACAAAACATTCTTAAAAATGCCAACATTTGGAATCGGCATTATGGCAGATTATCGTAAATATAATTTGTTTGCAAAAAACAAAGTCTTGGCTATATTGACATGGAAAGAAAGGATGTCATGTTTATCATCATCATCATCATCATGTTCGATCTAGATTTTTTTCAGAAAAGCAAAACATTTTTGTTGAAATGCACTGTTGCAACCAAAAACAGCATGGCATTAACGAAAAAGCATGGGATTTTGTTGATTTGAATATGTTGCGTCTTTGGTAAGACATTCAACTTCAATGCAGAAGTGTCAATGTGAGGAATAGATTGATAGATTACTTTAAACATGTCTTAGTATATATGGATGATTGCAAGGTATAAAAGCTACAACTGAGACAGCAAGATGCTTTTTACGATAGTGTCGACAGTCTCAAAAGTTATTTAGTTGCAGACATGTAAAAGAAAATGCCATGTAAGAAAAAAAAGGTATAATGATTTGTAGTAAGAAACACATCCACAAACTTGCAGTAAACTTCTGTTCCTGGAAGACACAGCGGCTGAAGTCATCTTGTTTCTTTGTCTCTACTGGTTAGTCTTTAATCTGTCTCTCTAACACAGTGGTTCTCAAATGGGGGTACGCGGACCCCTAGGGGTACGTTGGAGTACTGCAGGGGGAGTAGTGCGATTTATTTAATGTTAATGAAAAAAAAACGTAATTATTGCATTTAAACAAACTACTAATAGTAGATTAACTACTTTATTCAAAGGTTTACAGTAATTCTGGATAATAAAATGGGAACAGTAAACGGGGTGCTCTCTTTTCCTCTCCCTCTCCTGACAGTTCGTCAGGCTCGTGCAGCTCGCTGAACCTGTAATAAGTGACCCGACAGTAAAGAATAAATATATGTAAAACTAGTTTAGCTAGTTCCAGAGTAGATAAACTAGCTAAGTGTGTTAGGTCTAACTCTTAGTATATTTTGCTCCGCTCAACGGTCCGTCACCATTGGCGGATTTAGGATTGTAGGAGATCCGGGGCTTAGCCCAGGAGTTTTTGGGTTGGGGGGGGGGGTGCAGGGGTACAGTGCTATTTTTTATAAGTGGGGGGTGGACCGAACGTCCTTTAGGGGGGTCGTCGCCTCCTCTCGGGGGGTCCGGGGGCATGCTCCCCCGGGAAGATTTTTTTTTTTAAATATTGAAGTTGAAAGCATCAATCTGGTGCACTTTGGGAGCAACATTAACCCTACCTTAATAACACCTTAAAGCGGACAAAAGGCACTGGAGAACACTCATTAACACCCTTTAATGAAGCAAACTAATGCCTTAACTCACTCAAATAGTCGTTTACTTATTAAGGTGAAACGAATGTGCGTAGAGTTTTAAAGGATGCGGATAGTCTCACCTTGATTCTGGCGCATTGCTTATCGTTTTATAGATCTATTCTCATCCACCATCTTTGTTTGTGACGTAAAGAGTGTAAGAGTCACGTTTCTGAATCGGACACTGAGTGGATGCAGTCACAGCCAATCGGAGTCTGATTCAGAGGGTTGCCTGTCAGTTCTGTTGTTATGTGTACTGAAACGAGAGCCGGTATAATTCCACGCACGAAAACAAAATAAAAATTGTAATACGTTATTTTAGTGTCTTAAAAGTAGACTGAGGTATGAAGGGTTAACGTTACATCTTAGAATAATTTTTAGTCATGTTCTGTATACATACTAACATATAAGGGTATACTTAGTGTGGTTACTCCATGTTTACTAGCTATAACATTAACGTTACATCACTCTTTTTCACTTCTTACTCAGTCAGCCAGAGTGCAGATATCACCATTAGATTCACAAACCTGAAACATCATCCATTTCTTGACTGCTGGTGATGACATTGTTGTCAGCTGCTGATACTGCTGCTGCTGCAGCTTGTGGCGCCTGCTTCGATGACAATAACTTTCTAATATCCATAACTGTATAGGCTATTAGCTTAAAACTCGTCAGGCACTAGGAAGGATCACTTCTTCTTCAGGGCAGGCTACGCAGTACGCAGGCTAATGTCCCACAGTGGCTGCCTCTCTGGTGGACTCCGGTACTGCACATTACTCCCGAGACGTTTTCAAAACAAACAAAAACATTTTTATTTTATTTTTTAAGTGAAACATCCGGGGCTTTTCAGAAAACATCCGGGGATTGAGTCCAAGTAGCCACCCCCTAGCGCCGCCACTGTCTGTCCGTCACAGCGGACGGAGCTGTGATCATGCAGAGCTGCGTGTTCCGTCAGCAGCAGCTGATCTGATCTCTGATATCTCTCTCTCTCGCGTCTGGTTAGACTTCACTCGCGTTTATGTCCAAATCTATCAGATCTAGCTAGTTCTAGTTAATGATATGACTGCCTGCTTATCAAAGGACCTAAACAATAAGCGTTGCTTGGCAACGGCGTGTGGCCGCAAAGTATAGCATTATGCATATGTTAATGCTGTTTAACAAGGTTGTTGTTTTAATAAATCAGACACTGATGGTGCAGCGCTGTACCTCTTTATATAGGCATTTTTTTCCCTAACAATTTTTTTTTGCGCTGATCGGGGGGTACCTGGCTGAATATTTTTTTCAAAGGGGGTACATTATTGAAAAAAGTTTGAGAACCACTGCTCTAACACACACATTTATGGATGCATACTCTTGTATTCACTTTACTTTGGCTCCCATGTCTCCACCTGCCCCCACTTGCTTTTCATTTCCACTCTCCATATATCTGAGCCTGTTCATTTACAGAGAAGAGAGCATCGCACTTTCTGATCACTCTGCCTGAGTCATCGTGCGCCGAGTCGAAGGATGTGAAGCCCATCGTACCTGTCAGTGCTCGGGGAGAGAAATCACCATCAGGCAGAGATCAAACCAGACTCACTGGGCTGGAGCCTGGAGGTAATGAGAGGAGAGGAGAGGAGAGGAGAGGAGAGGAGAGGAGAGGAGAGGAGAGGAGAGGAGAAAGGAAGAGTGAAGAGTACACTCTAAAAACAAATGCCTTGGCTCAACAAAGAAAATCAACGCAACAGTTTGCATCAATGTTTATTGAGTTAAGACAACTTCTAATTAAATTAGCTGGGCCAGCTAAACGGATTGGATTGCCGCCCTGTCTGTCCATCTCGTGCACGCACAAATGTATCTCGTGCCCTCATTGGGCGTGCCGTAATTGGGCGTGCATTGCAGCAGTAGCCTACTTCAATGACTCGCCAGCAACAGGCGGCCACTTTCACCAGTCTGCTGACGTTATGTGCGCGTTCATGTGTGTTGGAGGAGGTGCTCTGTAAGGAAGTCTGAAGGAAGGGGCGGATTATTTTCAGCTGTGTACCTTCAAATTTTAGTGCACTCGAGCCGGTTTCTGAAACGTACCTACCCCACCTTTAATATTTGGTAGCATAAACACAAGTTTTGAAGTTGATTGCTCAAAAGATTAAGTTGTTCCGACTAGTTTTACCGTATGATTTAAAAGTAATTGTAAGTTGTATACTAATAATTACCATCATTGTGAACACACGTTTTTAAGTTGACAACCATTATAAATTAAGTTGCTCCAAATATATTGTATTCAATAGTTTTTTTTCTTAGCTTTTTCATGTGTTTGCCTTTAAAGAAAGAAAATAATTGATTCCACAACAAAAATATTAGGCAATTCACTTTTTATTTTGAACTGCAGTTGTTTATTTCAACACATGATGTTTCAATCAGGAGAGAATTCATTTAGTTTGAACATTTATTGACACATATGATAAGGTGCATGAACACCTGAAATCACAGCTGACTGCAGGAATAATAATAATTCCTTGCATTTATTATAGCGCTTTTCCGGTGCTCAAAGCGCTTTACAGATACACATTACACATATTTGTATATACATGCAATGGTCACTGTGAACAATACCCACAGGATCAAGTTCAGGTGAAGTGTCTTGCCCAAGGACACAACGGCCTTACAGACGCAGCAGCGGCGGGTTTCACCCCTTGATCTGATGATCGCACTGCGCCACACGGTCCATCTTCACGCCTCAAAGTCATCGAGGCGCTTTTACAAGTACACATTAGTATCATACATGTACTGTGGACAATACCCACAGGAGCAAATCCGGGTGAAGTGTCTTGCCCAAGGACACAACGGCCTGACGCAGTGGCGGCAGGAGCGGGAACAGGAGATTTAAAAAAAATCAAGAGAGAAAATGGAAGGAAAGGCAAAAGAAAAGAGGGGAGGCAAAGAAAGGATTGGATATAATAAAGGACATTTGAAAAAGGTAGGAGACAAGAAAAGAAAGGAAAGAAGAAGCGGAGGATGAGACAGATGTACACACTTGGTCAGTTCTCCCTGAAGCACTGACAGGTGAACCTGCACACACCCCAGTGGAGAGCTGCTGCACACTTGCCAGTCTTGTTTAACAACTTGAATGTGTGCATGTGTGTGTGTGTGTGTGTGTGTGTGTGTGTGTGTGTGTGTGTGTGTGTGTGTGTGTGTGTGTGTGTGTGTGTGTGTGTGTGCGTGCGTGCGTGCGTGCGTGCGTGTGTGTGTGTGGGGACTGTCTGCACTGTCCAATCAGCCACGCTTCATTACTTTCTTTGTGTGCTTTAGAATGTGTTTATGCCCGAATTAGCAGCGCCAGTGATCCGTGCGCAGAGCACCGCTGAGCCCAAAGAGCCGAGCCAGGACTCCATTCATCTTTACCTGTCTGCTGTCACCTCACACCATCAAACGCTAACCTGATACAACAACACAGTGACAAAAGGGACAGAACGGCAACAACAGGAGAGAGAAAGGAGGAGTGAAAAGAAAGAGCATGCAGAGGGGGCCTTTATGGGTTAAACAAGGCAAAGAAAGAAAAATGAATGAAAGAATCAGGGGGGCATTTGAAAGTGAACAATGGTTAAATCTAGACAACACAGCAGACAGACGTACAACACAAGCGTTAGCACAATCCTTCACAAATCGCTCATTGTCTGCTGCTGTTCTCGTCTTGTAACACCGGATTGAAAATGTAAACCGCTGCTATAGATTAATATCCAGCAAGCAGGCACGTCTCATCCTCACAGAGCTGTTGGTGTTTGTTTTCTTATTCATGCTGATTGTGTTGCTGATGAGAGAGCCATTCGCCTTGCTACGTTTAAAATAAAACCTGATGTATTCATCTATTGCCAACACTCACACAGTAGAGTAATTGAAGCAAGGCAGCATGTAATACTTTTCAATTCACCATAATCACATTATGCACTGCCGGTATGTCTGGGTCTGTTTTAAGAGGCTTCTTCCTGTTTATCTTGTACACCTACCTTTAAGTCTTTGCAGGAAATTGACCCGAGATTCATTTTATATTTAAATATTCTTTGTTCACATAGTTTCTGATTTAATGATCACTTTTTCTGGTCCTAGACTAATCCCATAAATGGGTGGAGACCAACATTTTTTTTTTTGGAAAATAAATAATTACAAAACAAAACAAATGTTGCAGTGCATAGTCATGTAAGAGAAATCAACACAAAAACTGACATTTACAACAACAACAACAACAACAACAACAACAACAACAGCATTAGCAACATAAACAGTGCCACATCTAGTGTTCGAAAAGGAGTGAGAAGAAGTATAATTTATTTAATCTCACCAATTTGTCCCTAAATGATTTATTTATAATCTATAATCTGCAATAATTATCATTTATTATATATGAATGACATGACAATGTTGCTCCGAGTTCCAGTTTGCTACCAAGTAAGCCATGTTAACTTAATGGTAATATGTTAATGATGTGTTTAGTTTGTGTTCTGCTGACCCCGGGTGGCCAAAAACAAAACTCTTTTTAAATAATGCTGTTATTGAGAAAAAGATTTTATTGAAAACATCTTTATATTTCCCTAAAACAACAAAAAAATACCATTACCATTAAAAAATAAAATGATACCCAACCCTAGGGCTATAAAAAACTGTAAATGAATATAAAGGGCCAACCACGTTCACAACAAGGGTTTTACAAGGCAGTTACCCCCCACTGAAAGACATTGATCCATCTGGCTGATAACCCAGGTGTAAAATTATTATATAGCATTGAGTAAAAAGGTAAAGGCTAAAGCAAATTGAATGTAATCTACAACTCATAATTGAAAACAAGTTATAAAGGTCACATAAGCTCTTCCCCTAATGCAGTGGTTCCCAAAGTGGGGGGCGCAGAGGCATGACAGGGGGAGCACGAGATACCGGGAGGAAAAATGGTTATTAAAAAAAAATTAAAAAAAATGTGCTCTGTGTGTGTGTGGAACAAGCCATTTTGTGTGCATGTGAGAGCGAGAGAGAGAGAGCGCACCGGTACCGGAGATCGTAGTTGTTAGCTTCTGGTGCTAGCGAGCTACGCTAACGGATATAAAGAGTTTTTTCAACAACAAGGTGGAGGAGAGTCCTCTCCTGTCAGATTGAGAGGCTGAGTGAACTAAAGGACTCTCTGAGTGTTTAGATAGTTAACTTTACTCCAAGTTATCTCAGTGGGTCTCAAACGTTTTAGTCACCATTAATGTAAACAATTATTTCCGAGACACACGTTTATATGATCATTATAGTTATAAAAAAACAAGAGAATAAATGAAAAACAGGTATGAAATACTATATGACAGTAAAAAAATAATAAAGTTTAAAAGGGTGATTTGTAAAATATCCATAAAGAAAAAGTAAATCTGTTTACAGTTCTTTTTCAAATGGGTGTTGAGAGAGGTACCCATAGATCTCTTCATTTTGCTCTCAAAGTGCACCAGATTGATGGTTTTAACTTCAATATTTAAAAATAAATCTGCCCTGGGGAGCATGCCCCCGGACCCCCCTATGTGAGGTCCACACACCACCTATAAAAATAGCACGTTACCCCTGCTTACACCTATATGCCTCGAGCCTTCATTGTAACTGTCTCATTGTGTATTTGCGTGGGGAGTGTTGCAGTAGAAATTTCCACTGTAGCGACCGGTACATTAATGGGAAACCCTAAATGTTTGAGCACCCTCTATGAAACGTCAAGCTACCCCACAGCACCCCAAAATGAATATCTGGCGCCGCCACTGAGCCTGACTATTTGTGTTGGGGGGGCCCGACTTGTTTTTTTCTCCAAAGGGGGGGCCTGACAGAAAAAGTTTGAGAACCACTGCCCTAATGACTGATCAGCTCCAGTTCATTCCTGATTCTGTTTTTCAATTCAAATATTGTAGCTAAGTCGAGAAATGAGTTACGAATAACTGTGTTAAAGCATGCCTATGTACCTACAGCAGGGACAGAGTGTTTTTCTATGAGAGTGAGGATGGAAGTAGAATATCTCTTTGAGGTTTGAAGACTGTCAGTGTGACTCCCAAACCCACTTAAATAGCTTCACGCTCTACAACCTTCCTCATCTCAGGTGCCCTGCAACCTCTGGAACAAAAATGGGACTATGCGATAGCTAGGAAAATGAAAGTCAAACTAAACCATGGCCCTTGGAGGTTTCCCATGATATACCGTGTGTGTGTGTGTGTGTGTGTGTGTGTGTGTGTGTGTGTGTGTGTGTGTGTGTGTGTGTGTGTGTGTGTGTGTGTGTGTGTGTGTGTGTGTGTGTGTGTGTGTGTGTGTGTGTGTGTGTGTGTGTGTGTGTGTGTGTGTGTTTGGATTCTGACCAGGTGACTGGGGACAGAATGTCTAATTGAGGACAAAATTGGTGCCCCCATTTGATTTTTCCAGCATGATGTAAAGTGGATTCTGTCTTGATTGTTAGGTTACGGTTAGAAATTTGGGTGACGGTTAGGTTAACCCTGCAGGAAGGGGATTTAAGTTAAAGCTTTGAATCGATGCTAAACCGAAGTAAATGTATCTGTGTGTTTTTGTATTACTCTGTTTAAGTAGCTTCTGCGATCATTCCTTTTTCGGAACTGTATACCTTAATAAGAAATGTATCCCTCTGAGTCAGGAAATTGTTTGCGTCAATGTGTGTCATGCAGTGGCGGCGCCAGAGTATTTTTGTTGGGTAATCTATGGTAGGGCTAACCCATACAGTGGTGGGGCTCAAGTCAGTATTTGTAATGTAATTACATACACGCTATATCGCACCCATTGACAGTGAAACGCCACGCATGAGGCTTTTATTAGCTTTTATTAGTCTCCTTTTATCAGTTAAATTACATCGAGAGCAACAGGTGTGAGTTAAACAATACAATAGCCTATTCTGATAATTCCACGTTGTTACAACATGCTACGCAGCGGCAGAAACAAGAAAAGTTGGCATATAGAATTGACACGGAGAGAGAGAGAGGGAGAGAGAGAGGTAGATTGAGGGAGAGAGACAGAGACACAGGTAAACAGAGAGAGACAGACACAGCACACAACAGGTAGCCTGTATCTCTATTGTCATACAAAACACTTTTTCAAATGACCCATTATTACAAAATATATTAAAAACTCACTATTCACTCTTCAGGTGGGTCGTGTGACTCTGGCACCTGTTCGACTTGTACCTCAATGCGAGGGCGTTTAAGAACAAATCTATCCATCCGAAATATACAATTAATCCTAGAAGTTCTGCTGATGTCTGCTGCAATTTACTCGGCGCGAGTTTGGGGACTTTTCACTGTGAACGTGACGAATCAGTAATGCATGACGCAGCAGAACCAACGTTTCGTTGCTCTGATTGGCTGTAGGTCTGTTCAAATTGCATTCGGAGGCATTTTGATCTGACCGCGGTCGCGCTGATATTATAACGCGAGAGAATGTCCACACCTTTAGTGTATAAAACTCCCCCACTACTTAGACTATTCCTTGCACCCCTCTTCTAGCTTAAGCCCGAATGGTCTCAACCATATTGCGTCAGTAACGTGTACTTGTTGTTACAGCAGGATCAGTTTGTGTGTTGTGGACACGGTAGATTTTCGCAATCCGTGTTCTCAACATGCTTACTTTAACATAATTTTTCATGGTCGGGCTACCCCAGCCATACCCTGGCGCCGCCACTGGTGTCATGTGTCAAGTACTGTAGATACACCATGACTATAGGAATGCCCCAGACTGACAGACAGTGTGGCCAATGCTTTGCTTTAACCAGACAAGCTAGCGGCCAGTAATGGAGTTAATCCGAGCAAATACTTGGATTAGTGAGACTCTTAATTATGATTCAGTAAGGGCCATTGCAAACATATAGCTTATTGGCAAGTATAATGTATGTTGTGTGCTAGTGGGCAACCGAGAAAGCCTTTCCAAAGCAATATAACTTTGTCTTTATAGAAGAAAATAATAAAAATGTAGCCTCAGGTCTCAGGTCAGATCTGAGAATAGAGGGTATCTGTTTCTGTGTTATGCTGAGGCAGATCTATTTTCGACTTCATGGAACTCAGGAGTCCCGAGCATGAAAATACAAAAACTCTGGAATTACTGAAAGCTGTATTTACGATCTTTTGTTTGAAACTTTGGCAGAATGCAGATTAATTTATGTATCTACAGATTGTTTATGCAACGGAATTTATTTGACATTGCAGGCGTTGGACCTAGATCTCAGCAATTACATTGGTGAGAGAAAATAATACCCTATAACTGATAATATAATCCATCATCTAGTGTTGCGAGCACAATATCACAATATCATTCAGATGTTATGTTTACATTTAAATAAGTTACATTTAAAAAATTGTTGTTGTCAAAAACTGTAAGTAAAAGTGACAAAAGTAATTCATACTATTTGTTTGTTGGTTCAACAGTTGATATCAAAATGTACTTTATTTTAGAATAGCTATTCACACATTTGTATATTTTTCTGCTACCTTTTTAGTCTCTTTTTTAAACGTATTTCTTTCTACATGGCTTTTTTATTTATGCTTTGACAAGGCCATGAAAGTCAACCATGCAACAGATCCTCTTACTATAAATTGAGATAAACATAATTGACTCTAAAAAATAATAAACCCTTTAAAGCTGTTTGACCCCGACACCTCCCGCTTTAAAAAAACTGTCTAGTTCACTGACTGACTTACATAAAGTACCTTCCACATTCTTCTTTCATGAAAAGCGATCCACACTCGGCTAACACTGAGGTGTATGGAGACACTTGTCAAGCATCTCTTCAAATGCCATCCTTCAAGTAGCCTTTCATCTGTCTCCCACCCGTGTCTCATCTCCGAGTGCTGAACCAGAGATGTGAGAAATGGGGAATTCAATTTTCACAAGCAGGAGATTTGGATCACACTGATGCTAGCAGATTCATAATATAAGAACATTATGAATTAAAACACCTGCTTGAATGCATGTACTGTACATAACTGTAATATTCCTCTTGTTTTTTTATCCTCATTTCCTCTAACAGACTTACACTAATAGCACTCAGACTACTCTCATCTCGTCAGAAATATTTAATGGTCTCTCCCCTCTACCTTTGCCTCATCGGTGCTCTCAGCCCTCCCTTCCTCTGACTCGTTCCAACTCCTGCCTCCAAACTCTGCTGCGGAAATTCTCCTCTCTACTCTCTCATCCTCTCTGGACTCTCTCTGTCCACTCACATCTCGGCAGGCTCGTCAGTCCCCTCCTGCTCCCTGGCTAAATGACGCACTGCGTGCTAATAGAACAGTCCTTCGGGCAGCAGAGCGGAAATGGTGGAAATCCAAACACTGCGACGACCTCCTAACCTATCAGGCTCTCCTCTCCTCTTTCTCTGCTTCGATCTCTCAGGCAAAAAGCACTTTCTTTCAAGATAAGATCCAATCTTCCTATTCCAATCCTAAAAAACTATTTTCCATCTTCTCCACCCTCTTGGACCCTCCCAAAGCCCCTCCCCCCTCCTCACTTCTGTCAAGCGACTTTGTTAACCACTTTGAAAAAAAGGTTGATGATATTCGCTTTTCTTTTTCTGACTCACCTTTACTCACCGATGGGTCACCAGACCCTCCTTCCACCCGCACACTAACCTCCTTTTCCCCTCTCTCGCCAAGTGAGGTTCTTACCCTCATTACCTCTGCCCGCCCTACCACCTGTCCTCTGGACCCTATCCCTTCAAACCTCCTTCAGACTATCGCTCCTGATATTCTACCTTTTCTCACCCATTTCATCAACACTTCTCTAACTTCTGGTCACTTTCCAAACAGTCTCAAGGAGGCAAGAGTAAACCCTCTCCTAAAGAAACCCACTCTCAACCCGTCTGATGTTATAAACTACAGGCCTGTCTCTCTCCTCCCATTCCTGTCTAAAACACTTGAACGTGCTGTCTTTAAACAACTCTCCTGTTATCTCCATCAGCAAAACCTTCTGGATCCGCACCAGTCTGGTTTCAAGGCAGGCCACTCCACAGAAACTGCTCTCATTGCTGTCACTGAGGAACTGCACACTGCCAAAGCAGCATCCCTCTCCTATGTCATCATCCTGTTGGACCTGTCTGCTGCATTCGACACGGTGAACCATCAGATCCTCCTTCGCATTCTCCAAGAACTTGGAGTTTCAGGCTCTGCACTTTCCCTCATCACCTCATACCTCAAAGACCGCACCTACAGGGTTACTTGGAGAGGGTCCGAGTCCGACCCTTGTCAATTAACTACAGGGGTCCCTCAGGGCTCTGTTCTTGGTCCCCTCCTCTTCTCCCTGTACACAAACTCGCTCGGATCTGTCATTAGCCCGCATGGTTTTTCATACCACTGCTACGCTGACGACACCCAATTAATTCTGTCCTTTCCCCGCTCAGAGACCCAGGTCGTCGCACGCATCTCTGCTTGTTTAGCTGACATCTCTCAGTGGATGTCCGCTCATCATCTCAAGCTCAACCTTGACAAAACTGAACTGCCTTTCCTTCCGGGAAAAGATTGTCCCACTCTTGACCTGACCATCAACATCTGCACCTCTGTTGTTTCCCCGACTCAGACTGCAAGGAATCTGGGTGTGATCCTAGATAACAACCTGTCCTTCACTGCAAACATCGCTGCTACAACCCGTTGCTGCAGATACACGCTCTACAACATCAGGAATATACGTCCCCAGCTGACCCAGAAAGCGACCCAGCTTCTGGTCCAGGCTTTCGTCACCTCACGCCTAGACTACTGCAACTCCCTCCTGGCTGGTCTACCTGCATGTGCCATCTGACCTCTGCAGCTCATCCAGAATGCAGCGGCTCGTCTGGTCTTCAACCTTCCAACATTTTCCCACACCACGCCGCTCCTCCGCTCCCTTCATTGGCTTCCGGTAACTGCTAGAATTCACTTCAAGACACTGGTACTTGCGTACCATGCTGCAAATGGATCTGGCCCTTCCTACATCCAGGACATGGTTAAACTGTACACCCCAGCGCGTGCTCTACGCTCTGCATCAGCCAAACGACTCGCTGCACCCTCGCTGCGAGGGGGACCCAAGTTCCCATCAGCAAAAACACGTGGGTTTGCTATCATGGCTCCAAAATGGTGGAATGAGCTCCCCATTGACATCAGGACAGCAGAAAGCTTACACACCTTCCGGCGCAGACTGAAAACTCATCTCTTTCGACTCCACCTCGAGCGATAGAATTACTAACAAAGAACTGCTAACAGAGCACTTATATACTAATAAAGGACTGGCTTATCTAAAGCCAGTTGAGTAGCACTTGAAATACTTGGCTCTATGAAACCTGATGTACCTATATGATTCTGTTTTCTTCAAGGTTGTGTCTTCCTGGTCGAATGTACTTATTGTAAATCGCTTTGGATAAAAGCGTCAGCTAAATGCAATGTAATGTAATGTAGTTAAACTGCCAAAAAGGCCACATTATTAACCCGAAACTACACAAAAAGTACACTTCAGATACTCAACTTCCTTGACATGCTTCACGTTTTGAAATTTCACAGATATCTGTTACGGTTATTCGACAAAACGTTCACATGTAACAGGTTTATCTCATTCAGAACAATGGAAACCTTTGATCTCTTCACACCTCGTTAGCTCAAAAATATAAACACCTGTGTCATGGAACACGATGATGTCATAACACACAGGTGTTCGTGTTTGAGCTAACGACGTAGTCACTGGAGTTTAACAGAGCCTATTCTTTTCTGTCTGATGGAGACTTCATAATGACTTCAACATGTTCCACCTATTTTATACATTATTGGTGACACACAGCTGTCGTCGTTAGCTCAAATATAAACACCTGTGTCATGGAACACGATGATGTCATATTGAGAGGTTTGGTAACGATGCAGCCATCAACGCATCAAAACCTACAGTCTATGATCTAACCATATTATGGGGTGTCGTCAAATGCCGTTGCCATGGTGACATACCACTCGCCATGAAGCACGATGTCGCTGTAAGTCAAATGGACACGGTCCGATCGTCCCCCAAACTTCGCTTGTATATCACCGGTCCAGCCCTCAACAGCTCTACGTCAATTATGGGGTTTCTTCAAATGTTGTTGCCATGGCAACACAATGCTCACCATGAAACACGGTTTTCTCATAACTTCAGTGAAAATGCTCCAAACGGCCCAAAACTTTTGGTAACGATGCAGCCATCAATGCATCTAAGCGTATCATGGGATGTCATCAAATGCCGTTGGCATGGCGACAGATCATTCGCCATCAAGTTAGTTCAAAAGTTTGCGGTTCAAATATTCTCTCTGCTTTTCCAATCCTTTTTACTTTCTTTTCTTCTCTCATCACACATTCAAGCCCCCAGTGTTCATACAATACAATACAATACAATACAACTTTATTTATAAAGCACTTTAAACCTCCAGACCAAAGTGCTGTACAGGCAAATAGATAAAACAAAGCATACAAAAAAGTAACACAGCTCAGCTCACACACCATAAAACAAGTACAAGTAAAAACAAAAAACTATTTAAATGCAAAAAAGCAACCCTCTGAGAGATGTTGAAACGCCAAATGTTAAAACGCTAAGGAGAAGAGGTGGGTTTTAAGAAGCGATTTAAAAGCAGGCAGTGTGGAGGCCTGTCTGATCTCCAGGGGCAGAGCGTTCCACAGTTTGGGAGCCGCTACAGAGAAGCAACGGTCCCCTCTGAGCTTTGACCTGGTTTTAGGCACATTCAGGAGCAGTTGGTCCGCTGACCTGAGAGGGCGGTTCGGCGTGTAATGCTGTAGCAGCTCAGCAAGGTATGGTGGGGTCATGCCATTTAGGGATTTAAAAGTAAATAAAATAATTTTAAAATGGATCCTAAAATAAATTGGCAGCCAGTGGAGAGAAGCTAAAACAGGGGAAATGTTAAGAGCCTTGCTGAGGCATTTTGCACCCGCTGCAGTCGTGCGAGGGAGTACCCACTGACCCCCATGTAGAGAGAGTTACAGTAGTCCAGCCGGGTGGTGACAAAGGCATGGATTACTGTCTCAAACTGCTGTCTGGAGAGAAAAGGTTTTACTTTGGCTAGCTGCCTCAGATGATAAAAGCTTGTTTTTACCACCGACTTAATCTGACTCTCAAGTTTGAGTTCACGGTCCATTTTAATACCAAGGTTCGTAACGGTGGGCTTGGTGTACTGATGCAAGGAACCCAGGTCTACAGAAGTGGTGTCAGTGGTGCTACCAAAAACCATTACTTCTGTTTTTCCTTCATTGAGTTTAAGGAAATTGCATGCCATCCAGGCCTTTATGTCATCTAGGCACTTTAGCAGTGGGCTAATTAAGTAACCCTCCTTCTTTGTTAGAGGGACATAAATCTGGCTATCGTCAGCATAGCAGTGGAATGCGATGCTGTGCTTTCTAAAAATGGACCCAAGAGGGAGCAAATAGAGGGAGAATACAGGGGGCCTAATACTGAGCTCTGTGGGACCCCATACAGGAGTGGAGCAGAGGATGACTCGGAGTCACCAAGGCTGACAGAGAAAGTTCTGTCCTTCAAATATGACCTGAACCATTCCAGGGCTTTTCCCTCAATGCCCACCCACTTCTCCAAGTGGGAGATCAGGATGTCATGGTCGACTGTATCGAAAGCAGCACAACGCAGTCCCCAGAGTCAGTAGATAAAAGGATGTCATTAAAGACTCTTAAAAGCGCTGTTTCAGTGCTGTGCATAGTTTTAAAACCGGATTGGAAAACCTCCAGTATGTTGTTCTCTTCCAGAAAAAACATAATTTGACTGTAGACAATCTTCTCCAGGATCTTTGACATAAAAAGGCATTTTGAAAAAAAAACAGCCTGTGGGATGTAATGTGTGAGATGTCTTTTTTAGCTGTTCTGTCGTCATTTCCTGCGATCTTCTTCATAAAGTCAGTCAGAATGAATTAATGGGCGTTTCTTTGACTATTATAGGCAAATATGGGTGTTACGTGAAAAGCTGCACCGCATTTCGAGTCGGTTGTGATTTATAAAGGGAAACCGGCGTAGGAAGTGCTGTACGCACTTTCCTCGCCGGTACGCAATGTTTGGGGAATCGGAAAATTTCTGTATCTATTTTTTTAATTTCTACTACGTAAGCAACCTTCCCACGTAAATCCTACGCACGGCGTTATAAATGAGGCCCCTGGCGTTGAGCTTGCTGGCTTTCAAGACTCAAAATGGTTATGCCTTCAAAACCAAAAATTCCCAAAATACTATTCAGTTCTACAATTTCTGAATGCATTTGTGTAAAACCAATGAATAATATTTGATAAATTGAATATATAAAAAACGTTTTCAATTCATCCAGTAAAGCTGTATTTTTTTATTATGTTCCTTTAAAAGTAAAACCACATGACCAAAAAAAAAAGAGAAATAAATAAAATTAATTCAGAGCCTTTCACCTATACAAAATAACAGACAGTTTCAAAGTGTTTGACTACGACGCTAAAGCTTTTGCGTGGAGATAAAAGGAACAGATATAGAAAGAAGGGTGTTGTCTGAAGCTCCACAGAGGGTCAAACACATTTGCAACGTGTGGATGAGATGCCACAGGGCGGCCCTGCAGGGACGGAGGATATGTTCGCAGGAACAGGAGTTAAGCGAGATCACAAGGCGATCACAAGCTGGCAAGTGGAGAGTGGATGAGGAGCAGGGGAGGAGGTAAGAAGATGTGGGGTGGGGGACTGAGGGTGATGAGGAGTAATACTGTACAGCTACTACATTTAGAAAAATAAATACACTGAAACAGTGGCTCGACATCAATGCAGCATTGTATTACTACACTGCAAAAGTAGGACACATCTGACACAATCACACTTTTTATTAAAGAATTTAACATTTTTACTACTTGTTTGGAAATATTATATTTGGGAGAAATACATTTTTATTTTATTAAATTCCCTTGCGTTATTCTACCGTATAAAACACAAACTGACAGAGCCCAAAGTGACCCAACACACTGTAGTCCTGAGGCAGAACTGGAGGACACACACACACACACACACACACACACACGCGCACACACACACACACAGAGTCATACACTATGTTCTCTCCAGTCCTTCCCCACAGCGGCTTGATGCAGGGCGATGGAGTGTCAGTCCTGTTTCATGGCTGTGAACGGAGAACAGGTGCAGCAGTCGACAGATGAGGACATGGGAGCCTGCCTGCAGACCTCCACTCTCAGGACAGTTCCGGTGCAGACCTCCACTCTCAGGACACCTCCACTGTCAGTACAGGAAGTGACGATTCTGACGCGTTTTTTTCCCGCCCACCGAAGGACTCGTTTGATGGAAGTTTTCAAATCACAATGGAGACTCATCACGGAGGTGATGAGTCCGACCACCGTGCACTTTGGGTCGGCCTTGGTCAAGCCCTTTTGACCCCGCCTGGTTCTCGTAAAAGTTTTTCGCTCAAATGACACCATGGAGGAATGTAACGGGAGTTGACAGGGGACTCTGCCCTCCTCACGAGTGCCTATTTTCGGACACTTTTTTTCACTTTTCCCCGGTTTTATTATTTTGTTGGCTATTTCACCCGGTTTCTACCGGGGACATTGCCCGGTCTCGGGTGTCCCCCCACGGCCTGTGTCTGCACTGGGTTGGCAGTTTCAAGGACGCAGGTATTTTTAGCGGCTCCACATAAACCACATACAACACAAGCACTCTTCATTCAGACTTTGCAGACTCTTGAAGTGAACAAATAACTCTGTAATGTTTGAATCCTTTTCTGCCCATTGTATAATGTCATACTTTATTTGAGAAGTGACTTATGTGTGGATATAAAGCAATTACTAATTCTTGATAATGTGACATTAAAAATCTAAATCAAAGTTTATTGTAAAAAAAAGTGTTTAGTATGCTAATTCCCAGTTATGGAACTAATTTACTGTACATCTAGCAGTCTGTTCCCAGGTTGTATACTACTATCAATTATAGTCCTTAAAATGATCTCTGATTCAAAGTTATTTAAAAATTAATTGTCTATTCCCGATGTGTGACTTGGGCCTGGTCAAAGCCCAGTAGGATTTGAACTGAGCTAACATCGACACCTCATAATGATAGTGCTCAATTTCCTACATTTTCACAAAACCTATACCTTTAAAACACGTTTCAAGATGCTATAATCAAATCTAAAAATAAATACCTTATTGTATTCCTTGTTATTAAGGTTGCACCCCAAATTTGAACAGCGCAAAACAAATCAATCTTCTTTTACTGAAACCTTTCAACAATGTCCTAAATTCAGTACAAAATATTTTTTCCTAATAAAGGTCATATGAACTGGGCTATAATCAATCAAAAATAAATACCAAATAAAGTCAATTAAAGTGAATGTCAAGTTTCAGCGTGCTACTCAAATGGAGGAAGCCCGGGGTCCCCTTCTCGAGCCAGGCCCGCTGCCAGAAAGGTGGCAGTGAAAGCAGAGAGTCTCGACGGACCAGACCCGGGCGACAGAAGCTGGCTTTGGGGACGTGGAATGTGGGGATACTCACAAGCCCCCAGTCGGGTGCTTCTTTGTTGGAGTTTACCCTGGTGGACGAGAGGGTCGCCTCCCTACGCCTGCGGGTTATGGGGGGGAAAACTCTGACTGTTGTGTGTGCTTATGCACCAAACAGAAGTTCAGAGTATTTCGGCCTTCTTGTAGACCCTGGAAAGAGTCCTGTATGGGGCTCCTGAAGGGGACCCTTTAATCTTGCTGGGAGACTTCAACGCACATGTGGGCAATGATGGAGACACTTGGAGGGGCGTGATTGGGAGGAACGGCCCCCCTGATCTGAACCGGATTGGTGGTTTGTTACTGGACTTCTGTGCTAGTCATGGATTGGCCATAACAAACCCCATGTTCGAACATAAGGATGCTCATAAGTGTACGTGGTACCAGAGCACCCTAGGCAGAAGGTCCATGATCGATGTCGTTATCGTATCATCGGACCTGCGGCCGTATGTTTTGGACACTCAGGTAAAGAGAGGGGCGGAGCTGTCAACTGATCACCATCTGGTGGTGAGTTGGGTCGAGTGGCGGGGGAAGCCTCTCGACAGACCTGGTAAGCCCAAACGTGTAGTGCGGTTGAACTTCTGGGAACGTCTGGAGGAGGCCCAAGTTCAGGAGGCCTTCAACTCACACCTCCGGCGGAGCTTTTCGGGCATCCCTGTGGAGGTTGGGGACATTGAACCAGAGTGGGCGGTGTTCAAAGCCTCTAATGCCGAAGCCGCGGCGGGGAGCTGTGGTCTCAAGGTCTTAGGTGCCTCAAGGGGCGGTAACCCTCGAACCTCCTTGTGGACACCGGTGGTCAGGGAAGCCGTCTGACTGAAGAAGGAGGCCTTCAGGGATTTGTTATCCCGGGGGACTCCCGAGGCAGTTGCAAGTTACAGACACGCCAGAAGAACAGCAGGCTCAGCCATGGCCGAGGCAAAGCAGCGGGTGTGGGAGAAGTTCAGAGAAGACATGGAAAAGGACTTTCGGGCGGCACCAAAGTTGTTCTGAAAAACTGTCCAACACCTCAGGAGGGGGAAGCGGGGAACCATCCAAGCTGTGTACAGTAAGGATTGGACGCTGTTGACCTCAACTGATGGAGTGTTAAGGCATTGGAAGGTACTCGAAAGGAGGGTCAGGCCGATTGTCGAACCTCAGATTGGGGAGGAACAATGCGGATTCCGTCCTGGTCGTGGAACGACGGAACAACTTTTTACTCTCGCAAGGATCCTGGAGGGGGCCTGGGAGTACGCTTATCCGGTCTACATGTGTTTGTTTTGTAGATTTGGAGAAGGCGTATGACCGGGTTCCCAGGGAGTTACTGTGGGAGGTGCTGCAGTAGTATGGGGTGAGGGGGTCTCTTCTCAGGGCCATCCAATCTGTACTCCCAAAGTGAGAGCTGTGTTCGGGTCCTCACCAGTAACTCGGACCCATTTCCGGTGAGGGTTGGCCTCCGCCAGGGCTGTGTTTTGTCACCAATCCTGTTTGTAATATACATGGATAGGATTTTGAGGCGTAGTCATGGGGGAGGGGGTCTGCAGTTCGGTGGACTAAGGATTGCACCACTGCTTTTTGCAGATTATGTGGTTCTAATTGTCAAGATCTGTCTGTGTTGTGTTTTGTCTTGTCTTTTTCTGTCTTTGGTTTCCTGTTTTGTTTTGGAAAGTGTTCACCTCCTGTTTTGCCTGTTGCCTTCTGTCTGTTTTCCCTCCCTGATTACCCGATTGTGTTCACCTGGTGTCCCTGTGTTTTCTCCTCCCTCCTCACCTGTGTCTTGTTTGCATGATTAGTCTTGTGTGTATTTAAGTTCTGGTTTTTCTGTCTGTCTTTGTCGGTTCGTCTTGTGTTTTGACTTGGTCTTCGGTGAGTGTTCTGTTCTGTCTTCGTTTCTAGTATAGCCTTGAAATAAAGGAGATATTTTTGACACTTTAATCTGCATTTGGGTCCTGCTTCCTGCACACACCGTAACACTAATAGCTTCATCGGTCTGCGACCTTCAGCATTCACTGGATCGGTTCACAACCGAGTGTGAAGCGGCTGGGATGAGGATCAGCACCTCCAAATCTGAGGCCATGGTTATCAGCAGGAAACCGATGGACTGTCCACTCCAAGTAGGGATTGAGGCCTTGCCCCAAGTGAAGGAGTTCAAGTATCTCGGGGTCTTGTTCTCGAGTGAGGGAACAATGGAGCGTGAGATGGGCCGGAGAATCGGAGCAGCAGAAGCGGTTCTCCAGTGGCTTTACCGCACCGTTGTGATGAAAAGAGAGCTGAGCCAAAAGGAAAAGCTCTCTGTCTACCGGTCCATTTTCGTTCCTACCCTCACCTATGGTCATGAAGGATGGGTCATGACTGAAAGAATGAGATTGCGGATACAAGCAGCCGAGATGGGTTTTCTCCGCAGGGTGGTTGGCGTCTCCCTTAGGGATAAGGTGAGAAGTTCAGTCACCCGGGAGGGACTCGGAGTTGAACCACTCCCCCCTCGCGTCGAAAGGAGCCAGTTGAGGTGGTTCGGGCACCTAGTAAGGATGCCACCTGGGCGCCTCCCTAGGGAGGTGTTCCAGGCATGTCCAGCTGGGAAGAGACCAAGGGGTAGACCTAGGACCAGGTGGAGGGATTATATCTCTTCGCTGGCCTGGGAGCGCCTTGGAATCCCCCAGTCAGAGCTGGTTGGGAAGGAAAGTTTGGGGCTCTCTGCTGGAACTGCTACCTCCGCGACCCGACCATGGTTAAGCGGGAGAAGATGGATGGATCAGTTATGCTGCTCTCCAATACAATTTGATCAGTCGAAGGTGGAACATAATGTTTGTCTATCGTAGTGACAAATTTGTTAGCAGTTTAAAGTCTACATTTTCAGAGTGATGTCATATTCATCATCTGTCATATTATATGAGCGAAAACTGGGTTACATCCAAGTGAGTTTTTTGGGGACAGATTATGGCACTGATTTTGACCCAGGCCATGGGTCCAATCAGATTTCAGATTACGTCTACAGATTGTGGAACACATTAGTTTGATTCCATTGTCAGACAGATGGAAATCCATAAGGGGGGGTCTCTCAGAAACAGCATTCCCCCACCTGTCTTGGTACATAACATCCAAGCTGAAGCCCACCAAAGAGGCAATGAGTGATGGAAGCAGATGGGGAGTTTGAAAAAGAAAATGTTAAAAGATTGCAGAACGCTGCTGCTCTCCATAACAATGTTTTCTCTTTGCAAACAAATCACCCATAATTAAGTGGAACAGGGTATTTTAGTGTATACTCAAGGTCATTCCGAGCTAAAAATTGACAGAAATTGGAGAATAATGTGTAAGAAATATTTAATGTCATGTCAAGATACTTCAGACAAAACACACACTCGCCAGCATTTAAATTATCATTTTCGGGCATTTATTTTCAAGCTCCAATATGTCTGAATTGTAATTTATGGTTAATTTAATATTATAAGACGAAGCAATGTCACCAGATTTGCACGTATTTACTTACACTGTGGAGCTGGTGGGAGTCAGGAGAATGGCAGCCAAGCTTTCCTCCCTGCTGGACAATGTGTGTCCCCCCCTCTAGGAAACCCTGTCCTCACTGTGCAGCTCCTTCAGTGACAGGCTGCTGCACCCCCGCTGTCTCACGGAGAGATACCGCAGGTCCTTTCTTCCTGCAGAGGTCAGACTTTACAACCACCATGGTAGACCCCCACACACATATAACAACAAAGACTAAAACACCCTGTTGTGCAATACTACTTATGTGCATTATATACTGTATAAATACCTTAAATAGCTGTGCAATATATACTTCCACCTTTAATACCTTCACATGGCTGTTATATCGGTAAACTGTTACTACTACTGTGTATTTTTGTAAATTGTGTTATTTCTAGTTTTATCTTTTAATATTTGTATGCATGCTTCTTGAGTGATATTAAGCTATCTTTGTCTCTTTACCTGCTGTAACAAATGTATATGTAAATATCCCCTCTGTGGGATGAATAAAGGTATTCTGATTCTGATTATTAAGCCAAATAATTGACACATTCTTACCTGTGCTAGATTAAAAGATAAGGGATTTACAACAGAATTAGGATACATATGTATTAAAATTACAAATGTCTTTATAAAAAGTATGTCAACCTATCTAGTAGATGTTCAGATTCTTAAAATAAGTGACACGTCTACATTTCAGATAGTGAAGAAGGCATTTTTTATCAAAGTCAGCAGAAAACTTCGGAGGACGATGAATTTCCGTACCAAACTGTATTGGAAACCATCAAATAGTATGGCTAAAAATAATGTGGATTCTTCTTTTTCCATCTCACTTGCCCATCACATCACACTTCAGTTCTGTCCTCCACTCTCTCTGACTCTCCCCTGAGCCCTCCTCTTGTGGCATCCTACAGTGGCAACTGAGTATGAGCTACAAACAACGGGGTCAAAATGGACATCTGTCACACACTGATCCCCCCCCTGTTCCACCAGAGGAATATGTACATAGAAAGACATTCAACGTAAATCTCTCAGCATTTCATTCACGACAACACACAGCTATAAATGTCCACCATATCCACCATTCCCCAATGACAGAACAAAACACTCACTCATACATATACTGCAGGATGAGTGATAGCGATGATTACAATGAAAATAATCATATGTTCTGTTTCTTATAGGACAGGACAAAGCAATGCAGCTAAAAAACAAGCCATTTCAGAGCAAGGCTGCTCGTCCCAGAGGACATAACTGCATTAATAACGTTTTCAAATATTGCCTCATTGACCTGGTTTCCACTTCATGATCAAGGACATTTACCACCACTGCCTCACATTTTTACCAAACTTACTAAATGTCTTTGGAGCTTTCAGACAAACTTATATAAAGTTTATATTTGTCATGACCTCTATTGGTTGAGGTCAAGTTTATGTGCATGAGACCAAATATGAACTCTGTTCTCCAGTGTCAAAGGGGCCACCAACTCCTCTGTGCTGTGTGAAGAAGTATAACATTATAGTACTTTCAGCGTTTCATGTCTCCCCATTTGGATTAGTAGATTATAGAAGCCTATACAATGTTAAGGCCCGGACACGCCGGGCCGATTTTGGCCGTCGATGGATGTCAGGCCGACGATGAGCGTCCTGTCGCCCTACTCAGATTGGTGTGTCCCGCACCGTAGAGTCGTTTCGGCCATGCAACACCTTTTTGGCCGAAAACCTACCGATTCGACATGTCAAATCCGTAGGCAATCGGCCCAAGGCTGTCGGTCAAATAAATCACTCTGATTGGCTATTCAGCTAGCGAATCAGTGCATGAGAAGCGAAACGAGAGTCAGGGACGTAAACAAACGATTTAAGAAGGCACACACAGACGGCTATTCTTTTTCATTTTCATCTCACCTGGACGCAAGAGTTTATTTTTCATCATGGCGATCTGGAATGAAGGAACCGAAGACCAACTCATCAGCTTGATCCAGGAGAGGCCAGCTCTGTTCGAAATTACAGAGAAACGGTACGCAAACCGAATAGTGAAAACCGGACTCTGGTGAGAGATTGAAACTCAACTTGGTTTATCAGGTAAGATTCTCTTTTTTTCATCAATTGAGCTCTTTAGCAGAAACTGTTGGTTTGTTATTGTTTGCCAGCGTACAGTGACGCTAACGTTAAATATAATTTCAACCTTGTGTTTTGTTGTTATTTTTTGCTAGCTGTTGCTACTTGTTTGGCACTATATATAGATATGAATTGGACATACTAACTAGCCACAATGCTTAAATCGTTTATTTGTGTGCTTCAGAGAAAGAGCTCAAGAAGAAGTGGGATTCTCTGCGAACCCAGTACACCCGGTACAGGAGACTTGCACCTTAGGGTAGTTCTGGAACACAAAATAATGGCATACAGCAGTGGATCCTGACCAGGCTGCAGTGTTTAGAGCACTCGAAGGCCTCTGGCGAAGCGCAGCAGTATGAGTCCACCATTGAGGCGTCAAAAACATTGCTGCACTTTATTGGCATGACCCTGGCACAGTTTACCACGGGTGGACATAGTGCTGCGTACCTGGACTCACATTCAGGTTCAGGTCCGGACTCAAGTCCAGAGGTTCAGGTTCAGGTCCGGACTTATAAGTCCGGACCTGAACCCATGGCTTGTGTCAAGTTGTGTGAGTAACTAAAGTGAACTTATTGTGAGCTAATTATCAATTGAAAATTAACTCATAATCAACTCAAATTCAAACTCGTCAGGTTTATTGTGCTCCCTTCCAACTTGTGTCTACATTTCTCTACAAAGTACAAATGTGCCACTTAGTCTACAAATGACTTATGACAGCAACTACAGTGAACTACTACAAAGTTCAAACATTTATTTCATTTACCAAACTAAAGTAACCAAACAGTCCCTGAGCTGACTGAGCCTAAATCCCTAAAACGTTGCTGAAAGGTAGAGTGTAGAGTAGACTATACACATTACACTGTTACACACCTACTATACAGTATAGGCTACACTGTAGTGACTGTACAGTCAGAGTGTACTGTACTGTCTGTACACCATGTATTTTCTACAACTCTACATGTGTACATTATACAGTACATACTACATACATAGTGATGTACATACATACTGTTAGAAATTAAAATCAATGTTGATATGGCGTCATTTTGAATCAAATACACTAATTTAAATCAGTTTTATTCTGAAAAAACCGGAAGTTCACACTATTAACTTAATACTTTTATTCTGAAAATTCTTCACTTCCGGTTAGCATTAGCATGTGGCGAAATGCTCCGTTTTCAAACCGTGAATCGAAGGTGAAATGACATGTGATGTTGTACACTGAGCACACTGGGATGAGCACTCATTTATTGACGCTGAATAACGTTTATCAGGGAATGTTTAAATAACCACAGACACCAGAATATACGTAAGTGCTAGTTTTTTTGCGAGTACAAGTACCGGTTCCCGACGTTCCGGTTTTAACCGGACTTGAACCGAAACTTTTTACAAGTCCAGTACCGGTTCGGCATACCGGTACGCAGCACTAGGTGGACATAATGGACATAATGACAACATCGCGGCCCATTCAAAAGTATTTGAACCTATGATTTGAACACAGACTGCGGCAGTTGCCACGTGATCGGCTGCCACACTTCCTGCATGAGTTGGAAAATACCTTCTTTAAGAATTTAACGGACAATACCCGAGAAAATGAAACCTCTAGACAGTTCACTAATTTGTAAAGATGTGCCTAATTTTTTTGTACAGACAGTTCACTAATTTGTAAAGATGTGGCTAATTGTTTTGTACAGACAGTTCACTCATTTGTAAAGATGTGGCTAATTTCTTTTTACAGACAGTTGTGGCAATACATTTTTTTTATTGTATGACATACTATTTTTATCGTATTGTATTTTTGTCGATTGTTTACATTGTACAGTTCTTTTGATAATAAACCACTTTTTACCAATAGGGGCCTACTGCAAAATGCACAACTTTATTTGTACCTTCATACTACAGCCATTAGATAACACAACATTAGAATGAGGATACAATTAGCTACTGTATAGGCCTACTACAATAAAAGTCAGAAGATACAGATGTACATGATGATACATAATTTGCCTGTCAGTGTTATGATGTTGTATATAATCTTTGATTATAATTACTGTACTGATGCATGGAATGTGGTAGCAGCAGTACTTTACGGTTGCCAGCCACAATGCTTAAATAGTTTCTGATGGAGGAGAGTGAAAATGGAACGCACACGCTATTTGTTGTTTGTTTATATCACGCTGTCTGTTCTTCTTCTCTCGGTTATCACGCAGTCTGTCTTCCGGTTGTTGCCTCTTTTGAATGATGAATACACACTCCCGCTGCCTGCTGGTAAAGAGAGTTATTGCCACTCACGCATGCGCAGTTAATACATGCTACTTGGCCGTCGGCTGAAGTCTTTGCGGTGTGTTCCAGTGCGACACATGGCCAAGACGCAGGAGACGCGAGGCGTCACAACAGTCGGGTCGGTCTGTGTCAGTTCTTTGGTGTCAGCTTGGTGTGTCCCTACCTTTAGATGAAAAGCTCTAAGAATAAGACACTCTTGAGGGTCTGAGCTCGTGTATATGGTAATATTTTAAATTGTGTATTCAAGTCCAGCAGTGCTCTATGGTTCAGTTAATTCAGCACGCGTGTGAAGGGTTTGCGGTTTACTTGGTCCAACCTTATTTTTTAAAACCGATGCCCAGAGTGAAGACTGAAAAGCTCTCAGAGACAGCGTGAATGGATCTGAAGGCTTTGTTTGCAACCTATAATTTCAGCAGTGATGTTGTTTTCTATTTTGATCCTTGTCCCTTGTCAGTACCTGCAGAAAAAAAAAATCCCACTCCAATGTAAGAGGGGGAAAGTAAAAAATTGGCACTTATCCTGAGGCTGTAAGACAGCACTTCATGAGCGTACAGAGATAAGAGGAAAACATAAGGGGGCTGGAGGAAAACAACAGAAACAAATGAAGCTTAGCGCAAGTTCAGACAGGAAGACCTAACACTCCGTATTGCGCGTCATGGCAATACTTGCTCCCTGCATCTAAATGACAGGGAGCGCCTCTCCTCAGCTAAACCTATCACGCCCCTTCATTACAGGGCTAATCATCGCACCTGTTAACCCCTCTATATATGCTCTCCCCTGTTCTATCAGCTGTCTTCCAGGTGTCAACGCGCAAAGCTGGTAGTTTATACTCCTCTTACGCCTTTAAACACTGGATACAAAAAACAAAACAAACGCTCAAACATGCCTAATTCAGACTCTTCAGAGGACTTACCTTTTTCGAAGGATCTCGATCCCATCTCCGATACCCTTTCAGAGGCAGCATCCAACTCTGTAACTCATCGTCGCTCCAGCTCCCGTCTGAGTGCCCGCAGCGGCTCTCGCTCAGCAGAAGCAGAATTCCTCATCGCCCACCTCCAGAAGCAGGGCATCACCCCAGCCCCAGATCTCCTGCTGTCTCAGCTCCGTGATCTGGCGGACCAAGCCTCCGGCGCGGTCTCTCAACCCAGGCCAGCAGCCCCAGCCAGCCCCCCCGGAAGAGGGCGAGGGCGCGCTCGCGGGGGCAAAAGGCTTAAAAAAGCGAGTCCTCCAGGAGCTCGCCCGGCCAAAAAAAATCCCACACTCTCCAGGTTCACTCCAGCGGGGCTCAGCAGCCCAGCACCGCTCAGCCCGGGAGCTCCGGCACTCAGCCCCCGTTCGACAGTAGACTAGCCAATACGCTGCAATCTTTGGCAAGCTCCATGCTATTAATAGACGCTCGCGTCCAGTCCATGGAGAAAAATCAGGCCGGAGCTTCAACCTCTCTGGCGGCCCCGCCGGGCCAGGATTTTACAACCGGCGCGATAGCTCCCGTTTACACCCTGACTTCCGCCCTCCCGGCTCCTCTCTCAGGTAGGCCCTATATCCCCCAAGCCGCTAACATCTCCTCACGGCTCAGGGCAAAAATCCTTGACGGGAAAGACATCAATTTGGTCAGCCTCATCCTGCCTTCCCCGGAGTGCGACAAAGCCATCGCCACGGGAGGAAGCATTACTGCGGTATTTAAATCCGCAGACCCCCGGCTCCTCAAAGACCTTTCGATAGGACAATTTCTGGTAGCATTCAGCATTTTCCGCGATGTTCTCTGCACAGTTTACCCTGGAAGGAGAGCGGAATTAGACGCCTATTTGGCCATGATCGGAGATCTTCACTTAAAATATGGGAAACTAGTTTTCTATCAATACCACAAAAGCTTCTCCAGCAAAGCAGCGCTACACTTAGCTCATAGCAACATCCGCCTGGACTGGTCCGTGCTGGATACCGAGCTGCTCGTTATGGCTACCGGCGGGCAACAGGTAGTTTCATGCATTAGCTGTGGAGCGCAGGGCCACACCTCTCCGCTCTGCCCTTCAGTACCTCTCTCCGGGTCTAGCGTTTTCCCCACGCAGTATCCTGGGAACATCAAAACAAACCGTCAGTACGTGCAGGGAGGCCCACCCGAGGTCAGTCTGCCCCAGGCGCCGGCTCATTTTCCCGCGCCAGAATCAACGTGGTGGAAAAACCTTTTAAAACATCACCCATCGACTCCCATTAACACCACACATTTAGCAGCTGCACTTTCGACTCACCCAAATCCCGTGTTCGTTGACTATCTGCTGTCAGGGCTCTCTCAAGGGTTCAGGGTAGGGGTTCTCTCTCCCCCCTCAGTGACTCTAGTGGCAAAAAAACATGCAGTCAGCCGCCAAAGAACCCACTATAGTCTCTCAGCTCATAAAAAAAGAGCTCAACAAAGGATATTTAATCGGTCCTTTCCAGTCCTCTCCGTTCCCGGTGTTCCGAACAAGCCCAATAGGGGTCGCTACACGCAAATATTCCGAGAAGAAAAGGCTCATCTTCGATCTGTCCGCTCCTCGCGCTGGGCCGTTCTGCAGCATCAATAGCCTTATTCCCCCCGAGTATTTTTCACTTCACTACGCTTCAGTCGATAATGCCATTAAGCTTATCAAATGCAGGGCAAGGAGCGTGGCTCTCCAAAGCGGATATCACGGACGCATTCAAAATAATTCCCATTCACCCATCTCAGTGGCACATGTTCGGTATCAGGTGGGAATCAAAATTCTACTTTGCTGTCCGCCTAACCTTCGGGTGCAGAAGTAGCCCCTGTATCTTTAATTCTTTTTCCGAAGCCCTCTGCTGGATCCTCCTGAACGTCGTTAGAATCCCCTCCGTTCTTCACTTATTGGACGACTTCCTCCTCATAGATCCCCCTCGGGACAACTCAGGCGACTCTTTAGCAAAACTCCAAACATGCTTTCAGGAGTTAGGTGTTCCCCTCTCAGTAGAGAAAACGCTAGGCCCCAACACACGCCTGGGCTTTTTAGGCATTACACTCGACTCCGTAGACATGGAAGCATCTCTCCCCACGGACAAACTGCAGCGCATTCGCGACATCTCAAAAGCCTTCTGCGAGCAACAAGTTATCACCAAGCAGCAGCTTCTCTCCTTGCTCGGGCACCTCAATTTCGCCATGCGTATCATCCCTCAGGGGCGCTCTTTTATCTCCCGGCTCCTGGATACAGCGTCGGCTGCAGAAAACCTCCATGACCACGTCTTCCTAGACGAAGGCTGCCGCTCTGACCTACGATTTTGGTCCCTCCTGCGCGCACACTGGAATGGCGTCACCTTCTTCTACGACGACCTCATGTACTCCTCCGACTCCATGAGATTCTTCACGGACGCTGCCCCATCCGTGGGTTTTGGGGGTTTTTTTCAGGGAGAGTGGTTCGCAGGCTCGTGGCCTCCGACATTTCCCAGCCATGCCTCTTCCTCCGCTCTGCATGAGATCTTTCCGATCGCTGTTGCCTGCCACGTGTGGGGGCACCTCTGGCCCCGGAAGCGGATCTCAGTACTCTGCGACAACCAATCAGTGGTCGGGATTATTAACAAAGCACGCTCCCCGTGCCGTGACATCATGCCGTTCATGAGAAGCATCACGTGGTCTTCCATCACCCACAATTTCCTCATCTCCGCACGTCACGTTCCCGGCCACCTTAACCCAGTGGCTGATTCCCTCTCTCGCTTCCAATTTCAGAAGTTCCGGAATCTCTGCCCAGGAGCCAGCGCTCAACCCGTCAAGATTCCTCCCCTGCACCTCCTCTCTCTCTCCTAGATAGTAGCCCCCTAGAAAGGCACCTCGAATCAGCCAGATTCTTCATGAGGAAAGGCTTAGCCACTTCCACCCTTAAAACATACGATTTCGCTTGGAGAACGTTTGCGATGTTTTGCTTTTCCTTAGGCATCACTCTTAAACCCGTTCTCATCTCCACCGTGTGTGCCTTCATGTGCTACTGCGCCACTGATCGCCACCTCAAACCTCAATACATCCGGGGCCTCTTAGCGGGAATCCAGTTTAACGTTCGCTGTTCCGATCCTGGCTTTCCCAGCCTGTTCACAAACCAGTCTGTCAAACTCGTCCTCAAAGGTCTCATTAAAACTTACCCCCCCGTTTCAGACCGGAGACGCCCTATTACACTCTCCACTTTACACCTCATGCTCTCCAAGCTTAGAAGCGGGGTATTCTCCCCTTACATCGATGCACTACTCGACGCTCTATTTCTCCTAGCTTTTTATGCCTTTCTTAGACCAGGCGAATTTACCACCGCTTCCCTCACTTTCAATTCCAATAGAGACGTCAGCTTTTCTGACTTATCCTTTCACGCCAGCATCTTAGTTTATATCTTAAACACTCCAAATGCGGCGGCGCCTGCTCCGTCATCCCTGCAACAACTCGGACGGTGGTCCTCCTCCGCTTTCTCATCCTACATCCGCCCTGACCTCAATGCCGTGCTGGCTATCCAAAGGTCTCTCCAACCTTAAACAAATTGGTACGTATGCATATAACTGGTGGTGGTTCTTAGCATGTCAGCACGTATGTTGCCCTACGGCTCATGTTCAATTCTGTTATTTAAACCTGCATGTCCAGGCTGTAAAACCTTCGGGTTGTATAATGTGTCCCTGCTAAAGCAGGTTGCCCCGCAAAAAATGTTCGGGAAGCCTCGCACGTTCCGGGCACCCGGGGCACTGGTCGGGTCGCTCGGTGCATCCGGGTAGTCCCCGCTCACCCGGGATGCCCCGTACGTCCGGGACGCCCTGTACGGCCAGGATGCCCCCTCCGGGATGCCCCGTACGTCCGGGAAGCCCTGTGTGGATGCCCTGTACGATCCAGGATGCCCTGTACGGCCAGGAAGCCCCGTATGTCCGGGTTGCCCTGTATGTCCAGGATGCCCCGTTCTTCCGGGAAGCCCCGTATGTCCGGGTCGTGAAACCTCCGGTCCGTATTATGTTTCCCTGCTAAAGTCAGGTTACCCCGCACATTCGGGAAGCCTCGCACGTTCCGGGCACCCGGGGCACTGGTCGGGTCGCTCGGTGCGTCCGGGTAGTCCCCGCTCACCCGGGATGCCCCGTACGTCCGGGACGCCCTGTACGGCCAGGATGCCCCCTCCGGGATGCCCCGTACTTCCGGGACGCCCTGTATGTCCAGGAAGCCCCATCCGGGTTGCCCCGTCTGTCCGGGATGCCCCGTCTGTCCGGGATGCCCCGTACGGCCGGGAAGCCCTGTACGTCCAGGAAGGATGCCCGGGAGGCATCAGTCGCTTATATCCTCACATGTATTAACCTCCTTTTCATCCATAGATTTCCGCCGCATCCCGCAAGGTAAGATTCACATTCAGTACTTCATCCTGCATTCTTTTGGGGGTTCATCGGAAATGGTTCTTCCCTTCCCGATTGATATCCTACTAAAACTTGGGCCTAATCGCCAAAACAACATTCATTCATTTGTGATGAACTGTCATCATTATGTTCCATTGATATAATGTGACCGATAATAAATATGTATTCCATACATCATGTCTCTCCTGATTGAAATGAAGCTTAGCGCAAGTTCAGACAGGAAGACCTAACACTCCGTATTGCGCGTCATGGCAATACTTGCTCCCTGCATCTAAATGACAGGGAGCGCCTCTCCTCAGCTAAACCTATCACGCCCCTTCATTACAGGGCTAATCATCGCACCTGTTAACCCCTCTATATATGCTCTCCCCTGTTCTATCAGCTGTCTTCCAGGTGTCAACGCGCAACCCTCCTCCACCCCTTCGCCTCCTGCTTCCAACTCAGGGCCAAGCTTAACCTTCTCCCTTCCAACCGGACCTAACCACTTATAACCACCACCAGTGTCTAGACCCAGGGGGGTTCATCGGAAATGGTTCTTCCCTTCCCGATTGATATCCTACTAAAACTTGGGCCTAATCGCCAAAACAACATTCATTCATTTGTGATGAACTGTCATCATTATGTTCCATTGATATAATGTGACCGATAATAAATATGTATTCCATACATCATGTCTCTCCTGATTGAACTTCAGTTCCTGGAAAGTTTTAAGAGCAGTCCTTTGCTTTGTGTTATCTGAATGCACTTCTGAACTTTTTGTCATTGAATAATATCTATTATGCAACCAAATGTACAATTTGAAATTGAAAAAACACCTGTCTCATGTTATCGGACAGAACAAGATGTAGTTGTACGACAGCACTTGGTTGTTTTGAGCATCTGAACACAAGACCAAAGCTGTTCATTTTCAAGTAAGGTAGACTCCTGGACACAAGTAGCCATAAGCACCCTCATGGGTTACCTTAATCCTACATTTCCACCGCATGGTACTGTTCTACTCGACTCGTCCCACATCATTTTCATTCCCACTGGATTGTATGCCCTTAAACGTAGGAGGGTTATAAACTGTATGCTGTTAAATTGAACCTTTTAGTAATGGCTCAACTTGCTCGCTTATGCCCCTTTTCCACCAAACCAGTTCCAGTCCTAGCTCCGTGCTCGTGCTCTTCTGGTTTCGAACTGGTTCTTCTTTTTAGCCCCAGTTGTGTTTCAACCGCTCAGAGCCCGACTGCTGCTGCGTCATGACATCACCGTTTACGTCGTTGATTTTCTCCCTAACGCCGCTCACAACAACAACAATGGGGGACTGCGTCGGGTCGATGATCGTGTTGCTTATAATCATTCGAAGCCAGATTTAAATTAAATAACTACTTCTCCAACCTTGTACTTTTCTCAAGAGTGCTGCGGTTCATGGTTTATTAATGTGGTTCAGCGGCATTTACCGACCGCTGCAGTTCTGCCCGTCCACCGTTGTTTAGTCTACTGTCAACTCAAGGCAGCGGACGCTGAAAACCGGTTATCGGTGCTTAGAGCCGGCACCGCTGCAGTGGAAACAGGAAGAACCGGCACTGGAACGGCCCTGGAACCGGTTTGGTGGAAAAGGAGCATTAGACGTTACTAAACTCGGACCAAGTACCAGGTACTATCCATGACTTTCCCAATTGAAAACCGAAAAAGAGCAAGTTGAGTCGAGTCGAGCATGCAGTCAAACACGGCTTTAATCAGTGTTGCTCCCTGCTCTGCATTCTGCACACAAAGATTATGGCACAGATCAGTTCGACCCCACTGTCAGACAGATGGGAACCCATAGGGGGGGTCTTCCAGAAACAGAACCCACAGTCCCCCTCCCTGCTGGTCGTGATACATGACCTCCAACCTGGAGCGCAGCACAGGGTGGATGACTGACTGTATGAGGGCACAGAGAGAGAGGGGGAGGAACGTGTGGGAGCCAGTAGGGGAAGTTAAAACAGCCATGCTGCCGGTTTGCATATTTTAGCTCAACAATTACATATTGCATGTACATACATATACATACTACATTACCTTCTAGGCAGCATGACGTTTCAGTTTAGTTCAGCACTGTATGAACCATGTTGTGGAGACCTAGAGGTCAACCTTCACAGGTAATTATTGTGTATCATTTCTGTGGTAATTTGGTAATCCAACTGGTCTGCTATGAAAAGTGCATTACTGCATTATTCAATTTTTGGCCACCTGGAAAATGTACATTCAATGTTCACTTGCCTTTTAGGTTTTTTGTTTTCCACCAACCTGCCTTTTTTTTGTTAGATACATGGTTGAAGGGAGTTTGAAGTTGGTTGACTGCCAAAAAGATTAATAAATAATGTTGAAAACAATGCTATTTAATTGAATTTATGAGCTCCAGTCACTTTGAAGAAAATACAATTGTGTATTGGGTAGATTTGATTGCATTGGAAATAACGTTTATTAGATAGATTTGTGATTAATTGGCTTTTAGTTGGCACTACTTGGTGAAGGAAGGCGAGTGAAAGTCATTAAAGCAAAGAATAGGAACAAAAAGAGTGGCCGTAGATAGGAATAGTTGTCATGGCACTTGTTGTGATTTGGGTCATCCAGGAAAATGATGACTGACTGTAACCACTCATGTGGGTAAAGAAGGGCATCTTCATATGTGCACACATTGACTGATTGTCAATTCATGAGAAAAGGTAAGACGGAAATAAGCCTCTGCCCCGTTCACTTTAACGCCTCGCTGCTGCCTCCATCATGCCGCTCTAAACCGGGGTCTACCAAACATCCATCAGACAAACAGCCCCATCAGGCGGGGGCCGAAGGTCAGAGTGCCTAAGAGGAGGTGTTGATCAAAGTGACAGAGATAAGTAGAGTAAGATAATTGGGTACCAGTTTATTCTCAAGGTGCTTTTAATTGTCCTGTTTTCTTTGCTATGATTGAGACTAACTTTTGAACAGATTTTATTGTACAATTGTAGTTACCATTTGTCCTACAAGATAAATATTGACGGTTTTGCTTGGGGCAGATACAAAATTAAAAGGATTTCGCACAATGAAAACGGGGAACATTCTTTCATTTCACATTTTTTGGTTTAAACTAAGCAACTTAGTAAACGTACTCAAGTACTGTACGTTAAGCAATAGCTCACGACAGGCCGTGGTATATTACATTACATTACATGTTACTTGTTAGACGCTTTTATCCAAAGCGACTTACATACTCAATACTGTGGGCAATCCCCACAGGAGCAATTTGAGGTGAAGTGTCTCAGGGACACAACGACATGCTGACTGCAGTGGGGTTTCAACCTGTGACCCCCTGATCCGAAGATCAGCGCATTAACCCACTGTGCCCACGCCTATATGGCCATTATATCACAGTTACTGTAAGGGGCATGGTTAATTTTTTTTTAATTAGTTCAATTTCTGACATATGCAACAAATGCTGTTTCTATGTTAATAAATCCGTAATAGAGTGCCACAGTGACGCGTCCTAAAACCCGGAAGTAAACTCCTTCCGGTTCCTTCTACAAAAAAGCAATGCAATTTCTCCATAGGATTTTAGAAAATAGCTTGAAATAAGGTCTATGGTTGACACACATTTAAGAGACGGATCACGTTTTGTTCAGCCGGATAATATCCACATGTCTACCCTACTTTTATAATCTTCGAATCATAAATCTATTCGCCGGAAGCAAAATGCTAACGTTATGCTATAAACTAACTACAGCAGGGTCGCTGCCTCAACGTCACGCCAACTTAAGATCCATATTCAAAAATACAGATTCTAAATTGTACAAGTTGAAGCGTTTGTTTTAACAGTTTGCAGGAGGCAGGTACTTGCTTTCAAGCAGAACAGGGCAAAGAAACTTAGCGGAAGTGTTCGGTGTAATGACGTAAAACAGCCTGGACAACTTCTGTAGTCCTATTCAGCCACTTGTTAACAACCATCGTTTTTCAGATACGTAAACTCTTCAAAAATCACCAGTGGGGTCACTGCTGATGTATTTAATGTCGTACAACAAAACGTGATCTGTCTCTTCAATTTGTGTCAACCACAGACCTTATTTCGAGCTATTTTCCAAAATCCTTTGGAGAAAATGCATTGCTTTTTGGCGAAGGAACCGGAAGTGTTAAAATGCTAACTTACTTCCAGGTTTTAGGACGTGTCACTGTGGCACTCTATGATAATCCTATAATAAATACAGTTTTATAACACTCTAAAAGGAGCCATTCTGCGTATTTTTGCAATAATACTCATGTACATTTACTCAATAATCACTTTGAGTGCATGACTGTGTGAGTTTTTCACAGTAGTGTATCGCAACCGAGCAATATTTTGTATCGAATAGCAATAATCCTAAAAAAATTCACCCAACTTGACCAACATGTTCCCTTCAATTGACATCAAACATCCCAACAGTTGATGCCAACGAGCTGCTGCTGTTAAGACAGCATAAACACTCAGTGCTCTGCATAATGGCTACTGTCATAGTATTGTTAACTGACGGAGTTGTCATATACGTTACGGCATGTTTACGACAGTTACAGTAAGTGGGGGTGGCGAGAGAACCACCGGAGGCAGCAATAAAGGGTCCTGTTAAATAACCAACTGTTCCGTTGTCTGTTAATATCCAAGATATTACATGGTGTCAGAAGTGGTCGAGAATGGCAAAGTTTCAACCACCAGAGAGTTTTTGTTTCGAGAAACCCGCCGAATGGTCAGACTGGAAGAAACGGTTTACACGGTACAGGACAGCTACTAAGTTGGACAAAGAAGAAGGTCCAGTTCAAGTAAGCACGCTGGTGTATGCGCTCGGGAAGGAAGCAGAGAACATTCTCAGCTCTTTTACCTACGGGGAAGAGGAAAATGAGTCGCAGTATGATGTTGTACTGGCGAAATTTGACGCATATTTCATCCCGAGACGCAATGTTATACATGAACGGGCATGTTTCAACCAGAGAGTGCAGCGCGCGGGAGAGTGCAGCGCGCGGGAGAGCGCGCAGAGACATTCATCCGCGCACTATATGAGCTGTCGGAACATTGCAACTTCGGAACGGCTCGTGAGGAAAACATAAGAGACAGAATCGTGGTGGGAATTCTAGACAAGGATCTGTCTCAGAGGCTACAGCTGATCCCTAACTAACCTCACTCTGGAGATGACGGTACAAGAGACGCGTCAATCAGAGTAGGTAAAAGCTCAAGTTAACCAGCAGGGAGAGCGGGCTTACGTCGTGCAGGAAGTAGCACAACGGCATAGCAGAGGTGCAACACAGAAGTGGCGGCATCCACAGAGAGAGAGGCACCAGGAGAGAGAGAGTGAGAATGACCACAGGAAGTGCTGGCGGTGCGGCAAAATGCCACACAGCCAGCAGGATGACTGCCCAGCAAGGAGGTCTACTTGCAATAATTGTGGGAAAAGTGGACACTGGGAAAGGGTGTGCAAGAGCAAGCAGGTGAGAGAAGTGACTGAGGGTGAGGGATCAGAAGATGGACAGTATTATTATCTGGGCTCAGTTAATAGCATGCCTCACAATGATAATGAATGGACAGTCACATTAGAGATTGGCAGCTCACCTGTAGAATTTAAAATAGATACTGGAGCCGATTGTAGTATCATAAGCGAAACTGTGTACAAAACACTGGAGCCAAAAAGGGTTCTACAGAGGCCAAAGAAGGTGCTGAGTGGTCCCGGGGGTGGATTGAACTGTTTAGGGCAGTTTATAACTCAGACCAGCTACAAGGGGAAAACATACACATGCAGGCTGTATGTCATTAGAGGGCAGAGTGTGAATAACCTACTCAGCAGGCCAGTAGTTGTAGCTATGGGGTTAGTAAAGCGAGTGGGCGAGGTCAACACCAGTGAACAGGAGTTTGGCTTACTGAAAACACAGCCTGTGAAGATAGCTCTAAAGGACAATAACCAGCCCTATGCAGTATGCACAGCACGCCGGGTCCCCATACCGCTCCTGGGTGCAGTGAAAGAGGAGTTGGAGAGGATGGAAGCCAACGACATCATTGAAGCCGTGACTGACCCAACAGAGTGGTGCGCACCCATGGTGCCAGTCCAGAAAAAGTCTGTAAAAACACGCATCTGTGTGGACTTAAAGAAGCTTAATAAGGCTGTCAAAAGGGAGAGATTCATCTTGCCGACATCAGAGGGGATGATAGCTCAGCTCAGCGGCTCCACAGTCTTCTCATCACTTGACGCAGCGTCAGGGTTCTGGCAGATCCCACTGGACAAAGACAGCCAGAGGTTGACCACCTTCATCACGCCGTACGGAAGGTACTGTTTTAAACGTCTTCCCTTTGGGATAAGCAGCGCACCTGAGATATTTCAGAGGAAGATGGTAGAGACGCTGGAAGGGCTGGATGGCGTTGCCGTCTACATGGACGACATCATCATCCATGGCAGCAACACCAGCGAACATGATGAGCGGCTGCAGAAGGTTCTGGATCGGCTGGAGTCTGCAGGCCTGAAGCTGAACAATGAGAAGTGTGTGCTGAGAAAGGAGGAGCTGCACTTCCTGGGTCAGGTGCTCAACAAAGATGGTGTACGACCCGACCTGTCTGCAGTCAGCAAACTTGAACCACCAGAAAACGTGCAGGAACTAAAGAGAGCACTCGGCATGATCAACTACCTGGGGAAATATATTCCAGACCTCGCCACAGTGGGCCAGCCACTATATGCACTGTTAAAAGCAGACTCAGTGTGGATGTGGGGTCCGGCGCAACAAGCAGCCTTTGAGCGAGTTAAAGAGCTCCTCACAACGTCACCTACCCTGGTGTACTATGATGTTACCAGGAGCACAGTGGTCTCAGCAGACACAAGCAGTTATGGGATAGGCGGTGTCCTGCTGCAGCTCCATGGCGAGGACTGGAGACCGGTAGCAGACTGCTCAAGGCGACTGAGCGACGCTGAAACCAGGTACGCTCAGATAGAGAAGGAGTGCCTGGCGAGCGTGTGGGCGTGTGAGAGGTTTCAGATGTATCTCTACGGCCTACCAGCATTCAAACTGATTACGAATCACAAACCCCTCATCCCGCTGATGAACTCCAGGGATCTCGACAATGTGCCACTCCGCTGCCAGCGACTCCTCATGCGGTTGATGAGGTTCAACCCGGAGGCTGAGTATGCGCCGGGGAAAACCCTGGTGGTGGCAGACACACTGTCCAGGAGCCCACAGGAAGACAAGGAGCTCAGTAGAGACACAGACGTGGAGTGTTACGTAGCAGCTGTGATGAGCAGCATTCCAGCATCGCCGAAAAAGATAGACAGCATCCGCGCGGAGATGGCAGCGGACGAGCAGCTTCAAGAAGTGATTAGGTACATACAAGAGGGGTGGCCTGAACACCTAGCACACATAAACACCTGTGTTAGGGAGTACTTTCCCGTTAGGAACGAACTGTCAAAGCATGATGGGGTAGTGACCAGAGGGAGTAGAATAGTGATACCAGGGAGATTGAGGTCAGAGATACTAGAACGCATACATGAGGGCCATCAAGGTCTTAACAAGTGCAGAGACAGGGCCAAGTCGAGAACTGCATGTACTGTCGTGAGCAGAGGAGAGCACAGAACAGAGAGCCTCTCCTGTCAACACCTCTCCCAGACAGGCCGTGGAAGAGAATTGGCATAGATTTATGTGAACATGAGAGAGAGAGTTACCTAGTCATAGCTGACTACTACTCTAGATACCTGGAGATACTCCACATGCCTACCACGACTAGTGCACATGTGATCTTGAAGCTGAGAGCCACGTTTGCCCGGCACGGAATACCGGAGGAGGTTGTCAGTGACAACGGACCGCAGTTCAGCAGCGATGTCTTCAGAGGCTTTGCCTGTGACATGGACTTTACGAACACAACCTCTAGTCCCCACAACCCACAAGGAAACGGTTATGCTGAACGTGCAGTCCAAACGGCAAAGGGGATTCTGAGACAAAAGGACCCCCTACTTGCTTTAATGGTTTACCGTTCTTCTCCACACAGCAGTACGGGTGTCAGTCCGGCAGAGCTCCTAATGGGCAGGAAAATCAGGACGACGCTGCCCACTCTGGCCAAGAACCTGCAACCAAAGTGGCCGAGCAGACATCACATCAGAGCTCGAGATGCTGCGGAGAAGAGCAAACAGGCCTTCTACTATAACAAGCGTCATGGCATGAGAGAGCTCACACCACTGCAGCGAGGAGACCATGTTCTCACCAGACTGGACAATCAAAAGACCTGGTCCACACCTGCAGTAGTGGCAGGTGAGAGTGTTACACAGAGGTCTTATCTCATCGAGACGGAGCAGGGTGCTCTCTACAGACGTAACCGTCGACATCTCCAAGCGGTGCCCGTAGCGGCGCCTCCAGCGAACGACGACACAAATCTCAGTAATAACCAGTGTTGGGACTAACGCGTTACAAGTAATGCGTTACTGTAACGCCGTTATTTTTGGCAGTAACTAGTACTCTAACGCATTACTTTTTAAATTCAGTAACTCAGTTACCGTTACTACATGGTGCGTTACTGCGTTACTGCGTTAGTTTTTTTATATAGTCAACAGCCAGGTGAACAGAGATGAGAACTGTACTTAAGTACAGTACTTGAGTAAATGTACTTAGATACTTCCTGTGTCACATGCGGAGACGGGCTGTGGGAGTGTTTGTGTTGTTTACTAACAAGACTGTCATGGCGGCGGCGGAGCTCAAGTCTAGTTTCTCCACCTGGAGATATTCTCACTATTTCACTTTTGTCGAGCACAAAGAAAAGAACGTTTTAGTTCAATGTAAGTTGTGTCCTGGCGGGTCAAAGAGCCTATCTACTGCCCAAACCAGTCATTCACATCTCTTAAAACATCTGCAAACACAACATGCTGGGACGAAGCTAGTAGCTAAGACCACAGAGACTCAGCCGACGCCACTCCACCTCCACCTGCACCGAAGCAACAGCGGCTGGATTTTAACCAAGGGACTGCTAGCCAGGGAAAAGTCGACAAAGCCATTGCACGGTATGTTGTAGAACACATGCAGGCTATTGCCAAAGTGGATTCACCCGCTTTCAGGGAGCTAGTTAGCATGATAGCATGTCCGGGCGGCACACAGCATATGGGACGGAAAACTTTTTCCAACTACCTGGAGAAAGAATATACAAAAATGTAAAGCCAGCTAATATCGATGCTATCCAGATTGCATATAATGCATGTCAAGTTGATCAATAGATTGTATTATTCTCCAATGCAATAACAGTACTGAAATTAAGGCTATAAGGGCATTAATATAATGGGAGCCTTTTTTTAAAGTAACTAAAACGTTACTTTTCACAGTAACGCATTACTTTTTGGTGTAAGTAATCAGTAAAGTAACTGAGTTACTTTTGAAATGAAGTAACTAGTAATGGTAACTAGTTACTGGTTTTCAGTAACTAGCACAACACTGGTAATAACACACCAGACATTCAGATGAGCCCAGAACATGGCTGATGGACTGATCCAAACCAGGTCTGGTAGACCTGTTAAACCTGTCCAGAGACTTGACTTGTGAGGGGACAGTTCAATAATAATAATTTTTAAAAAAGGGTGTTGATATTGTAAAAAAAAAAAGAGAAAAAAAGGAGTGATGTCGTAGTTATTGATGTGTTGATATTGTTAAAGAAAGATATCTAAGTTATTGATATGTGTTGAATTGTTAGAGAAAATATATCTAAGTTATTGATATGTGTTGATATTGTTAAAAGGGAAAAAGGGAGATGTCATAGTATTGTTAACTGACTACAAGGGGAGTTGTCATATACGTTACAGCATGTTTACGACAGTTACAGTAAGTGGGGGTGGCGAGAGAACCACCGGAGGCAGCAATAAAGGGTCCTGTTAAATAACCAACTGTTCTGTTGTCTGTTAATATCCAAGATATTACAGCTACTGCAACACCTATAGCCTCGATACTCTAGAATAATACAATTTGTACATGAATATTGTACACTCAACATATGCTTCAGACCGCACACAGGAATATGGCCTCACTGCCATTAATAATGTGCTGTTTCTGGAGATTTGCAGCTGCTTCTGAGGAGCTCTGTGGTTTTATCTTTAAAACACGTTTTAAGATATTCACTTGGTTATTATTTATGTTGTACAAAAGATCATTAAAAGTGATATTGAAGTTCTTATTTCCTTTGATCAGTTGTTAAAACTGTGTGTGTGTGCGTGTGTGTGTGTGTGTGTGTGTGTGTGTGTGTGTGTGTGTGTGTGTGTGTGTGTGTGTGTGTGTGTGTGTGTGTGTGTGTGTGTGTGTGCGTGCGTGCGTGCGTGCGTGCGTGCGTGCGTGCGTGCGTGCGTGCGTGCGTGCGTGCGTGCGTGTGTGTGTGTGTGTGCGTCTAGGGTAGATTTGTACTGTTGACCTACCAGGAAACAATTCAATAACTGTTACCATTCAGTACTAATATTGTTAATATGATTATTTTTAAATATACTTTGTAAAAGATGTACCATTTGAAAAGTGACTTTGATTACTGCATTGAGCCTTGGGCAATGCGCCATGATTGATAACCGAGATGCAAATTGAAAAACATCCTAGAGACGACAGATAATATTCAGAACAAATGTGTTTTATCTAACCACTCTAACTTGTTGCAGTAATCACTACAGCATTTTATTACACAGCATAGATTAGAGGTTTTAGATAAATAAATAAAAATAGCTTATGTACTAAATCAACACCCTGACTTTGAGTGAGGGAATACGCGTGTGATGTGTCTGTGTTGATATAATGAGCAAGCTGTGAATATGAATCATTTCCGTCATCGCAAGTATTACATTTCTGAGCCTTGGGCAATGCGCCATGATTGATAACCGAGATGATTACACTTTGCCAATGGGGGAGAGAAGAAAAGCAAGAAGGAATGGACATGACGCTAATGATAATTACAGAATTGTTAATACCTGAAACTTTGAAAAGGTAGCTGTGCCCTCCGTCTTACTTGAAGAAACATAGCTTTTAATCCCCCTATATCATTAAAAGCATTTAACCAGTGTGTGATTTCATTCCAAAAGGTAATGAAGATAATTGAAATCTTATTTTTGTGAGTTCATAAAAACATGAAAATATTGCTGATGTATTCATCTATCCTTTACCAACATAAACTAACTAACTAACTAACTAACTAACTAACTAACTAACTAACTGTAGTGTTTTTTGATACAGTATTTGTGACCTGTTTAACCTTCATTATAATGACACAATGCCCTTGTACCTATACAGTATGAGTATGTACACTCTGTGTCATAGAAACATATAGCTTTTAATTGATGGAGTATATCATTTTGATGATGGCAGCCCATTCATCTCCTTTGGCTTGACCTTTCTATGCTAAATCTCAATTTGGTTGTAAATGTTGTTGATCTGGCAAGTTAATACTGGAATACACTTGTGATTTGGCCTGTAGCCATTCATATCTAGTTTCCTGGCCATGGAACTACAAATCCATCAGTGTACAATGCCAATGTATGTTTTAAATGTCTTCAGTGAAATAGATTAAAAAAAAGAAACCTCTTCATTGGTGATAGTTAGAATTCCAGATCATACTGTACCAATTCTGCTGAATGCTCCACTATAATCAACAGCTGGTCACTAACTTGTCCCTTACGAGTGTATGAGTCAGAATCCTGTATACTTTTCAAACTGATTGCCACAGGTGAACTATTTTGAGACATGAAGAAAGACTCCTCTAACATCAACACCGCACTTAAAAAATGCACTTAAAAAATGTGCTTTCTCTAAATGTTTCCGCTTCATGTTGGCAGCCCTATCCCAACAGTTATTCCCTCATAGCTGGTTTATATTTACTGTAGAGGGGCCTTTATTTCCCAAAGCGGACCTGCACACTCACAACGTATATAAAAAGTAAAAGTTGGTTAAACTCCGTGCTGACTGTCCTCCTGATTTCTGATGGTATCGTGGTTTGTCTATCATGTGTAACCTGCTCTCTCTCAATAAGCTAAGCTCATGGACAAACATTTACCGTCTGCATGGCTGAACCTGGACAGAGCATGTAGGCCGATGTGTGTTTATGTGTGCCTGCCCTTGAGAACGTGTGCGTGTCCTTGAATGTTTGTGCACATACATTCATATATTACATTGTGTTTGTGTTGTACCTGTTTTAACTATCAGCTCAGTGAGTATTTATGGACAAGCACAACACGCATTCGCTGTTACTACATGTTTGTGTGTGTGGATGTATACGTGACTCACTTATGAAGGGCTGTGTTGGCCAAAATTCAAACTCACCTCGCAGCCACACTACTGAAGACATCTGGCCTTGCACACACACTACTGAAATACTCTCACATTCACTACTGAACACCTCACACACACACTACTGAAAACATCTGGCCTTGCACACACTACTGTCCGGAGTTGTCCAATATGGTGGACCATCTCGCACATGCGCAGTACAGATCGGGCAGGGGGACAGATCGGGTAGTGATAGCCCCGTTAGCTTCATAAGCTCCAGGCTGCTACATGGGCTTAGCTGATACAGAGAACACAACTTGAACTCGGACGTGTTTGTTGTGTTTATGCCTGGTGGAGTATTCTTCATTGAAATATTAAGAAGAAGAAGGATTATACTGTACAGGGCTCGACAGTAACGGTTGCCATTGGCAACCATTCAGAAAAAATGTCAAGCACTTGGCCTTTGGTTGCCATCAGTGGCAACCACTTTTTAACATGAAGAAACAAGGACAGTAAACAGCAAAATGTGCACCCCAAAATAGATACATGTTAATTATTTGTTATATACTTAAGTTGCACGTGCATTGGTGTGATTACGGAGCCAGAAAGCGATGCACGTTTACTCGCATGAGCGGTGCGCCGTGTGTTTGTTTTGTAACAAATGGCGAAGCAAATTAAGTTGTTTGACTGTGCGGTAAAAAGTTCAGCCAACACGTCAACTTCTCAAACGAATGTTCAAAGTGATTCAACTGATAAAGCGTAAGGTAAACCCGAACGAAAAGCAAAGAGGAAATGTGTAAAGTCTTGGGAGGCGAAACATTCTGCTCCGTTGTCCATTCACTTCCGGTAAAAGTTCCTTCAAAATAAGAGTCCCGATCTTATTACTACCAAAATAAAAGTGCAAAACGAAACTTTACCATAGGAAAATATTGGCATAAAATTATAATCACTTCTATAAAAAGGTAACACATTTTAAATATAGTTAGACATATTAAAGGTAATTTACAGCATTAATAATTAATATCTAATTCTTAACTGTGAATGGTTTTCATTTATTTAACATTAGAAATGTATTAGTCTGGCTAATCCAAGACTTCAATGCTGAAGGGCCAATGGATCTGGTTGGGGTCAGCACAAGGTCAAGAAAACCCAAATTTGAAAGGAAAACAACGGATGACCAAGAAACTAGTGACTTGCTCAATTCATTTTTGGGGGATCTGTGAAGAACATGACAACAGCTGCACCATTGGTGTTTTGTATACCAGCAATTGAGGGTGGACAAGTTTACTATGACTTAAGTTTCAAATAATTGTGTTAATTACTTATTGTAAAGCATTTGAACATTATTGTGTGTCACATGTTCATTATTAAGTTGATGTATAACTGTTTAGTATCTTTATTATTTAAAATATTAGGTGACTAAAAATGGCAACCGTATTTTCAGTTTTGGCAACCAAAAGCTGATGCCTGGTTGCCAACCTGGCAACCACTTTTAAAAGTTAGCGTTGAGCCCTGCTGTAGAACAAAAGGCTTCTCTGTGAGGTTGGTAAAATAAGGTCATGCTTGTACATTAGTTAGTTTGCTAGTTAGGTAACTGTCTGTATGCATTGTTATTGCAAATTTAAAATAGCTATGCTCGACGATGCAGAAAGCAAGCGTCACAGTAGTGTTGAAGACCAGCGTACTGTATATGAGATAAACCTCAATATAAGATCTGTGTATCGGAAAAATATGAATCTCACATTTCCAGTTGGTTCTAGAAATAACGTTAACGTAGATATTGAAATATGATTTGTTGAGCTGGAGTTGATTATTGAAGCTTACTGGTTAACGTTCATCATATTGAACGAACCAAAACCTTGTTGTTTTTAATATTAATATTATTATTACCAATAGGCTACTTATGAAGCATTTTATTATCATTACACTGGGGAAACCGACTTATTGTGGCAGCAGAACGTGAACATGTAATTTAATGCCTGCATTTAAGGATGAAAAATAGCGTAGTCAATGCTTTAGGGACAAGGAAATGATTTGTTTAAATATTAGATATGACGTTATGTGTGCTTCTGTGACAATTAAGCTTATTCATTGCATTACATTTGTTAAAGATGTTTGTCTTTTACCCTTACGTGTGTTACAAATGAATGTGAATATTGATTGATTGAATATGGCATAGGACAAATATTTAAATTGACTGTCTCATGAAAACGATTTCAAAATAACAGTAAAATAAAAAGGACCCCAACTAGACAATAATACACAATCCAACTGATAAGATAGAGTAAGGGCTGTGATATCCAGCACTTTTTTTGGGGATAACAAAAAAGATTATCACATGACGTTTGCATGTGATAATCTTCGGTCCAGGCTCCAGCCTACGTCTGCGGTGCTGTTTCTCTATAAATCCATGCTGAATTAGACCTTCTGTTTCATTCTTCTTCTGCGACTTCCAAACAGAGTAGACGAGAATTATCGCCACCTACTGTTTCACTGCAGCATTGTTCTTTGTTACTTCCGTTTCATTACAATGACTTCCGTTTCATTACAATGACTTCCGTTACAGAAAGAATCCCCTTCACACACATAGGTGAAACACATGCACATTCCCTACTGAGAACCTTTCAGTAAAATGTTTTCAGTTGTGTGTGTGTGAGGTTAATTTTCAGTAGTGTGTGTATGAGGTGTTCAGTAGTGAATGTGAGAGTATTTCAGTAGTGTGTGTGCAAGGCCAGATGGTTTCAGTAGTGTTTGTGTGAGCGGTTCAGTAGTGAATGTGAGAGTATTTCAGTAGTGTGTGTGCAAGACCAGATGTTTTCAGTAGTGTGTGTGTAAGGTGTTCAGTAGTGAATGTGAGAGTATTTCAGTAGTGTGTGTGCAAGGCCAGATCTTTTCAGTAGTGTGTGTGCGAGGTTAGTATGAATTTTGGCCTTCACGGCCCCTCATAGAAGTCTGTCAGTTACACTCTAACGTGACAGGATGATAATCAACTCACAATGTGCCTGTCTAGGGCCAGGCAAGCCAACAAACACACACACGCCAGTTCCGCCTTCTCAGAAAACTCATCCCCGACTCTGGTGTCACCCACCTGTATGACCTTTGACCATTGTTTTCTCTTTAATTGAACCACATGGGTCAAATCAGCAGAGGTTGAGGATACAGTACTGACAATCTAAGCCTGCAGGTATAATATAACAATAATGGGGTTTGCAAAAACGCCCACTGCAATCTGCCTTTTCAGTGAGATAAATCAAGAGGAATACTATGTTCAAAGAGGGAGTGGGAGGGATACAAGGAGTAAGTGATAGATATAAAAAGGGATTTAAAGCAAACATAAAACATAACTTGGAGCAAAAATAGATTTGAGTAAAGAGTGTGCTGTGTATATATTTCTTATTTTTAAACAGAGAATAGACAGGCTCATTTGTTTGCGGTGAGAGGAGGAGAGGATTCAAAAGAGAGCCGGATAAATTCCCTGCTCACAGAGAAGGAGGATAGAAAGAAGATTGAAGGGTGAGGATGAACAGCAGAAGGTGGATAAGGTTAGCAAAGGGGAGTGATGTGATACCTGTATGAATGCAGAGGAGGATGAATGAGTAAAGATAAGAATTATTAAAGGGAAATGGAGAAGAGAGGTGATGGGCCAGCATTGCTCTGACCATGTCGCTCTCTCTCGGCTGGCAGATGGGTCCTGTCGTGGTGCCGCCTGAAGGATAGCGTGTCACGCAGACGCCTTTACACATACAAAGTTCTCTTGCAATTCCACTATCTTTCTTGGCAGCATGGCCGCAGCAGTGACAGATTGGGAGCAAACGAACAGGCAATCAGCTTAGACACCTGAGAGCACCCTAAGGACCCCCGCTCTCGCTGGCAGGAGGAAGGGGCTGCTGGCTATGCTGCAAACACCAATTAGGTCCCTTCAAAAAAGCTCCACTAAAAGACCAATTAAAGATCCATTACAGAATGCTGGGAAGAGTGTTGCCTGTTAGGTGTGAATCAAGCATCCTGTGCAAACAGAACCTTAACAGTGACGTTTTATTGGACTGCCACCTGGTCAACATCACGCTCACAGGGAGGATGCACTGACAGCGGACACTGACATGACAGAAGGTAATCGTGTAGTTGACCCATAACATTACATTAGCTCATTCTGTTTCTCAGTGGATGGCAGGTGACGAATCAGGATTGTCGGCAAATAATCTTCAAAACATAACGGTCAACATTACACTTACAGTGGATCACATCCAGGGAATAAAGAGGCTCTGTCTCCTGCACACTCTTAAATGAACACGTAACAAAAGGGTTCTTTCTGAAGAGCTGAGGTTCTACCCAGAACCCCTTTTCAGTTGTTCAATGATTGTTGATTGGGTGTGGGTTGTGCTAGACCACTTCATCCTAGGCCTTTGAGGGTTCATGGCCTAAAGCTGATGGATATGGTTCCTTTGCTACAGGCCAACATGTTGAAGGAAAACCATATAACAAAATGGGATTCTAAATGTTGGTTTTTGTAAAGCCCTTCTGGAGACAAGATGGTTATATATGTGGCCCCCTGGGTGAAATCACTCACATATAGTCCTTTTTAAGGATGGGTTCTCTATATATATACACTGTATATCGGGTTCTACAACAAACCAAGGGTTATTTTATGGTAATAAGCCAAAGGACAGGATATGGTTTTGTTTAGCTCCTTTACTTCCAACAATGCAGGGCAGTGTCAAAGTGAGCTGCCACTGAATTGTCTTTACAGTTGTGATAACGTGGTGGACTTGACAAAGTCAAAGAAAAATAAATGTTGGTAGACGGCAATTGTAATCTAATCACTTAACTATTTGATTACTTTGTATTTCTATACAGTATGTCTCTAAGTGTGATTGTGTGTGTGTGTGTGTGTCGACATACAAGTGCCCTTCTGATTGATAGCTCAGCTTCCATCAGGACCAATCAATACAATCCCTCAGAATTACTGTCACAACATACACACAAACACACACTCTGTATGCTACTCACTCTTTCACACAGTTTTGTATGTGAGGTAATGCAAGCATAATACAGTTAGATTTATTGTTACGGTAAAATAGATAGAATTTCCAGACAAAATAGACGAAACTGGAGGACAAATAGTCAAGGATCATTCTTGCTTGCCTTCAACTTGAGGTCTTAGGTTTGATGATTTGGCCATTATCCCTATCAGTAATACTGACAGTGTAGATTTACCAGAAAACAGTATTTTCAACCCAAAGAGACACATGTGATTTGCCTGACAAATCAATCAAGAATCAGGATTCAAAACCTTTCCTCCAGTGTCAAAGCATTGCACTTTGTATGAAAATATAATTTTCCTAAATAAAAAAGAAGAAAACAACAGTTTAAGTGTGCTCAATTGTAGTTATACCTCCAAGTAAATGTGTTGAGATCATTGTTTTCTTGTTTAGATTGGCTGAGAGTGTCGAAGTTTCCAACTAGTCCGACCTTGTTGAAGAAATATAGCCTGGTATCCAGACCTAACCAATTATTCTTTTGAGTACATTGATACCATAACTAATGGAAATGAAGTCCAAAATCAATCAAATAAGACCAAGAAGAGCCAATAATCTCACTATCTGATTGAGCCAAAGATATTGTAGAACGTTTATATTTTGATTTGTTTACAAAATACAGATGGCCCTTCTCTCTCCTCCTTCTTGTTCCCTCACTCCACCTCTTTGTCTTTTTGAGTGAGGATCTATCCTTGTTACATGGTGGCAGATTGACTTTGGCTGGAAAATAGGTATCGTGTATCCTTGGGGTGACATTTGTCTTCATAGATACCATGTTTAGGCATGGAGAAAGAGGGCGACAGAAACAGAGAGTGACACAGGGGTGGTCAATAAGTAATAAATAGCAAGGACAACGAGATAGGGAGAGAGTTATGAACATGGGTACAAGAAACAGACTGAGAAATAGGACACAGAAGGACGAGAGACAATGGAGGCAATTAAAAAAAAAACAGATAAAAAATGATCTTCAGAATTTGTCTGGCTGCTTTAGGCATCTGGGATGGGAGGATGAAACTATAGGTTACTTACGTAACCCCAGGCCTCAGAGTAACATAACATGCGCCTCATCGCGGAGCAAACAGAAGCATCAATCTCATTACGCCAATCCTGATTGGCTGGTGATCTTGATGTCAACGTCAGGGAATCACCCCCTATAAGTACCTTGCGCCACGACGCATGCGTCATTCAAAATAAGCACCTCTTCTCGCTTCACCATAGCAAGGAGGGCCGTCTGGTGAGACATCTCACTTCATGTTACTCTGAGGCCTGGGGTTACGTAAGTAACCTATAGTTCTCATTCATAACACTCCGTTCGATGTCTCACTATGGGAAATTGTAGCTCCCGTATTGCCAGACGAGCTTATCTCGAAAATCACCAACCAACCAGAACTTAACAGGTAGAGTCCCGACTCAACAAGGTGCCCAGCACTGCTCGGGCCACGCTTGGAGCAGAGACGTCTAGCCTGTAAAAGCGGACAAAAGTGAGGGGCGAGGACCAGCTCGCCGCTGCACAGATGTCTTGGATGGAAACATCCTTGAACAAAGCCCAGGATGTAGCCAGGCCCCGAGTCGAGTGAGCCCGCAGACCCGAAGGTGCTTGCAAACTCTGACTCGTATAGGCCAAAGCAATTGCCTCCACAATCCAGTGGGAGAGCCGTTGCTTAGTAACAGGCTTGCCCTTGTGAGGGTTAGCCCAGGACACAAAGAGTTGGTCATTAAGGCGAAGCTCCTTTGATCTGTCCATATATGTGCGTAAAGCACGGACTGGACACAACAGATCCTGCTGCTGCTCCCCGGAGGAAACCAGCGGCGGAGGAAATGCCTCAATATCAATTGGGGTACACGAACCAACCACCTTTGGTGTAAAGGCAGGGTTGGGCTTCTGTGTGGACGGGCCGTAAGTGTGTGGCGTTGCACCTTCACTCTGGCCAGAGTTGGGGGTAACAGAGCCAGGGGTGGGAACGCATACAGAAGACCCGGAGGTCAATCGTGTACGAGTGCGTCCACGCCTAACGGTGCGTTTAAATCGTGCATTAAAGAGAACAGCTGTCATTGAGCATTTTCTCTTTATGCGAACAGATTTAACGCGGCTCTGCCGTAACGCACCCACAGCGGACTCACGATCCTTGGATGTGGAGTCCAGTCTGCATAGAGTGGTGCACCTCTGGACAGTAGTTCTGTCCCGAGGTACATCACTCCTTGTACATGCGTCGCTCTCAGAGAGAGGAGACGTCTGCCGCTCCAAGAGATCAGTTTGTGTGCCAGTGTGTGTGACTGGAGACAACGCAACCTCCCTTGGCGGTTCATACACGATACTGTGGTCGTGTTGTCTGTCCTCACGAGGACATGGTGTCCTCTGAGAGAAGGCAGAAAGCGTTTTAGGGTGGGGAACACCGCTAAAAGCTCCGGGTGATTTACGTGCGCCCGCTGGAGGTCTCTGCTCCAGAGACCCCTCACCGGGCGACCTTCGTAAATACCCTATCAGACATGCGTCCGTGGTGAACACCTTCTGTGAAAGGACAGCACCCGTCGGCGCGCCCCGTACTAGAAAAGTCGGGTGCGGCCAGTGGCGTAGTGCCACTACGCATTTCATAATAACCAATACTCTCCGCACGCCGTGGCGCGCGGGGTTTAGTTTTATTATGAGACCCATGTTGAGCAGGTGCTTTACGAGGACATTTGTCTGCGTAATCTGACTCTGCTCGGCGGGAATTATAGATAAAACCCTCCAGAATATGGGTTGACTCTCCCCGGGCTTGTGAATACAGACCCGAGAAGCGAGGGGGGGTGACGGTGACTTGGAGTCTGTAGCTCCGTGTAACTGTCTTGAGAAACCCAAGCAGATGTCGTGAGCATCTCCCACTGTATGCTCCTTAGAGCCAGCTGAGATGTCACATCTCTTCCCCTCTGAGTCTCTATTTGTTGTGTTATGGGGCCCTCCAGTGTCTGAGCACTGTGGTGCCCCATTTCGAAAATCCCCACCGACACAGCGCATGCGTGTGGCGGTGGTGCCCTTACGGCTCCAGCCGGCACTGCGCATGCGCGTGACGGTGGTGCCTTCACAACCCCAGCCGGCACTGCGCATGCGTGTGACGGTGGTGCCTTTACAGCCCCAGCCGGCACTGCGCATGCGCGTGACGGTGGTGCCTTCACAGACCCGTCAATTGTCCGCCCTTTGAGAGAGGCCGTAGCTGCTCTCAGAAGGGGAACAGTTGACGGACTGTTTATTGTTTTTATTGTTTTTCTTTTCATTTTTCCGAGCTGCGGCCTTGGCTCGAAGCCTGGATGCGTCAGCGGAAAATGTTTTATGACAGAAAAATCAATAAGTGTGTGACATGTGTTTATGCGGACTTGAGGATGGTGTTGAGGCATCTCTCGAGGCGGCGGGAACACATTTAGAGCTGGGGAACCGTAGACTTCCAGCTCTGTCACAGAGGGGAGAAGGAGGGGCTGTCACGCCGCTCGCTTCTTCTTCCTCGACTGCTGGCCGAAATTCTGGGTTGGCTGCGCCTGGGCTGCAGCCGGAACCGGAGATTTTCTAGGCCAGCTCGCCCTCGTCCCCTGCCTGGGCTGGGGACTCGGGCGGACTGCTACCTCTGCGTTTTCGGTATTTTGAACCAAGCAGGGTTCGGGGCAGCTTGGATGAAGGGCTGCCGCTGCGAAGGCAGCGGCTGGGCCCTTCGAGGGAGGCAGAGGTGGAGTGCCTCGTCCTCCTTCTTTTTCGACTCGCATCTCCTCTGCATGGAGGCAAGAGGGGAGCCGAAAATCCCCTCTGGAACGATGGGCATGTCAAGCACATACTCCTTTTCCCGGTCTGGGAGGTTGGTGAGGTTGAGCCATCTAGCTCTTTCCTGCACCACCATGATCCCCATTGTTTTGCCCGTGGCCTGGACGGCGCAGCGTTGGACACGGAGACAAATGTCTGTGACCGCGGCCAACTCGTCCAGAACGGCCGGTCCAGGATTACTCAACATATCCTCACAGAGCTCCGCTTGGTATGCGGTTAGCAGTGAGGAAACGTTCAGAGCCCTGGCGGACAACGCTGCGGCTCTGTAGGACCGTTCAGTCATGGTCGACTGGAAACGGTCCACCTTCGCTGGCAGCGTGGGGTTCCTGCTTGGTGACGGGCCCATCCTCGGTAGGAGGTGGGCTGCCACAAGCAGTTCTATCGGCGGTATGCGGAGCAGGCCGAGCCTCTCCATACCGTCGCAGTCTAGGGAGGAGGCGCCCTGGATTGGGGCCTTGTTGCTAAAGGGTCGGTCCCTCCACGAGACCGACACCTCATCCAACATCTCCGGGAAGACCGGGAGGAGTTGCCTCCTTGTCCTCGTTGCTTGGGGAGAATGTTTCCCCTCATAACGGGACCTGGTGGTCTCCTTGGTCATTTCGGGCCACAGGATGTCTAGCCTGGTCGAGCGCGCTGACACGCGGCCTGCAGGTCCATGCTCAGACAGGGCGAAGCTGGTGTGCTATCGCCCGGGAGAGCAGCCATCGCTCCCGGCTTTGCCGTTTGAGCCGATGACATGAAGATATCTTCTTCTTGCTCATCCGAATCAGACAGGAGGGACTCAGAGGTGTCCTCTTCGTCCTCCATGTAGTCTAATTCCAGGACATCCTCCGCGGGCGAGACCATGGTGAGGTCTCGCCGGGAGCTCCCTCCTGGTGAGGCGTGGGGCTCCGTTCCCGCGTCTCTTTCCGCCACCGGGTCCCGGCCTGACACGGCGTGGGATCCCGGTTCCGCAGCTGCCGCTGTTAGTGAGCCCCAGACCGACACAGTGAGGGGCTCAGTCTCTGCAGCGGACGCCCCCGTGTCTTGATTGCCAAACGGCGAATCAGTGGACATGAGGGAATCCTGTTCCAACAAGCTAGCTTGGTGTGCTAGCCGTCGGTGGAGGCTCTTTCGGGTGAAACGGGCACAATGCCCGCACGAGCCGGGGTTGTCGATAGCCTCCTGGGCGTGATCCAGCCCGAGGCAGGACGAGCATACCTGGTGTGAGTCTGTGCCTGCTATCTTCAACCCGCAGCCGCATGACCAAGCCTCCGAGTCCCTGACTCCTCTGGTGTGAGGGGGAGAGGCGTCCATCTTGTTCGCCTCGTGGCGTGGAGAGGACACCCGCTCGCAACAGGTACATCGTTGAGAGAAAAGTGTTACTAACCTGTTCTTAATCCGGAGAAAAAGGGACGGTGTGGGTCCTTTGTTCTCAAAGAATATTGACTGGTGTGTCAATATACTTCTAATTATTTTCTCCTCCGTGAGAGAGAAAAAGAAAAGCGTCCTCGCTACTGTGGTGTCGGTAGTAAGGGGAAGCTATCTAGTAACAGGTGCGTAGTTAGCTTGAGAAAAATAAAAACCTTACCTTACTTTCCGGGGAAAGAAACGGCGAGGTCGATTTTAATACTAACTGGCGTTAGTATTACCGTCTTCTTGCGAAGCAGAAGGAGTAGCCGGCGAGCGCCTTTTGACCGAAATGTTTTGGATTTGGGTTCAGTCTGTGGACTGTTAAGCTTGTCCGGCTACTGTAGAGATGTGCTCTGAAGCGAGAAGAGGTGTTTGAATGACGCATGCGTCGTGGCGCAAGCTACTTATAGGGGGTGATTCCCTGACGTTGACGTCAAGATCACCAGCCAATCAGGATTGGCGTAATGAGATTGATGCTTCTGTTTGCTCCGCGATGAGGCGCATCCCATAGTGAGACATCGAACGGAGTGTTATGAATGAGAACGGAGGATAGGTGTGAGGTGATTAAAGTTCTGTGAAAATGACATTCCCAGAACAAATGACCATATCTTCCCTTCTAAAAGGGTTAAATTAATAATCTTTTTCCTCAAAGCAAGGTTACACCTGTGAGTTGGATGTAGAAGTGTCAGAATTAATATAGATGTTTTTATTTGAAAGTAAATTCAGATTGAACACAGTAAAAAAATGTAAATTATTGTATCCGTCCAAAAAGAAATAATTACTTATAGTGAAATATAGTACCCTGTATCAAGATTGATGCAAAACAAGTGAAATTTGATCTTTTTAGAGAGATTTAGTAAAAAAACAAAACACTTCTGGGGTCATTTGGGTGGATTTGACCTATCTCTGGCCCCCCTTGTTCGATTTTGCTGATTGACATCTCTTTCTAACCATCAGAGCCAATAGAGAGGCAAAGTCCCTCCCTTTCCGGGAGCCTCCATGGGACCCCGGAAGCGTAAAATTATACATTGAAGTCAATGGAGAGAGAAAGGTTATCTTTTGATCCCGTTTGAATTGTGCCACGAATGACACATATGATGTTTGTCAATTTAAAAGAATATTTTGCAAGTCAAAAAAATTAATTTTTTGTGTGAAACCGCTGAGTGAACTACAGGTCTCTTGGTCTCGCACAATACGCGTCACCATCACAAAGACGGCCGTCACGTGAGCAAATTTCACCTGTTTCTTTCAGAATGAGGCGAAAAGTATAAAATGAGGTGAAAATCACTACAGGTCTGGGCATGTTGAGAGCTGTACATACACGAAAGGGGAGTTAGTCGGTTCTGTAAGAGCAGCGGGACCGGCTTTACAAGGTTTCGGTGAGTAATATGAGTGCAATGTGTAACGTTAATGTCAGCTAGCTAACATTAGCTAACAAGGTACACTAACGTGTTTTGTTTCAGTAACTAGTTTTCTCCTTAAGAACTTTGTGGTCTCTGTGTATGCTGTGGATAACATTAGTGTTCACAAGAACAAGGTACACTAACGTGTTTTGTTTTAGTAACTAGTTTTCTCCTTAAGAACTTCGTGGTCTCTGTGTATGCTGTGGATAACATTAGTGTTCACAAGAACAAGGTACACTCCCGTGTTTTGTTTTAGTTGCTCTTCAGATTGAAGCGGCCAGTTTTATATCGATTATACTGTATGTGTGATCTCCTTTTACATCTCGTTGTGTCATTTGAGTTTATTTGCTGTGTGTAGATTCAAGGATTTTGGTGACATGAACATGACCATCGCGGAGGCAGTCCAGTTACCATCCTTCTGTCTCCGTGAGGAGGGTGGGTCATATATCACCCATACTGGCACCAGTCCAAGGGCAGCTGCACATCACAGACTGGAGTCTCATCAGGCGATCATCATCCCCAAAGACCCCGCATGGCATGGAAATCTCCTCCTCCTGGAACAATTCTACACCCAGCATATGCTCCCTGTGTTGGCTAGTAGAGAGGAGGACATTTAAATAAACATACTCTTAACACCCTCAGACTCTGCGTTGTGTTTCGTGTGATGGGTGTTATGCAGAGGGGAGGAAAACAGGACACAGCAGATTGGGATTGTGGTGGAGACGCTGAGCAGTTATTTAATTGTTGCATGTAATTATTATTATACTGCATGCTTCTTAGTTATTCCATCTTTTGCTGTAACATGGATCTGTATGTAACTCTATATTTACTTGTTATCTACCACACTTCCTTCTACATCATACACCATCATTATACATGATGGTGTATATAGGATATATATATTTGTATACATTACATATCTGTAAATTGTATAATTTAATTTTTCGTATTTGGGATTTTGATCTCTGTCTATAAACACAAACTGAGTAAGATTGACAATAAAGTTGACTTTGAAAAATATATATATTCTTTATGAAAATAGTTGACTGTTGGCGAAATGAATCCAAATTAAATGTTGGACTGAACTACAACTACGCCTTTAAATCTCTACGGACTGTTTTTCAGTGGGATGGCAAGTTCCTATCTTTAAACATTTATTAGTTTTTTCTCATAACAGATTTGATTTTCTGAAGTTAATTTAACTTTGCCGACCATGTAAGGTCATTATTAAAAAGGTACAATCAATTTGTTTAGGGTTAAATAAAATAATGAAAAACATTCATTTGGATAAATTACTGACAGAATAAGAAACTCAATGATGCTCTACTCACCTGTTCCTTTTTATAAAGTGAAACAGTTGAAACGATAGATTTTTAGTAAACTTAAAAACAACCTTCTCCAAAAGCTATCAAGGAATATACCGAATACTTGTTTTAGAACTTTATTACATATTTTTATATAAATAGTTTGAATGATCCATAATTGACAGAAGCTTGTGTTTACACTGACCTGTTACTCATATATTAATGTCTTTGTAACTTCAGTAAACCACTACCTCACTAATTTCTTTCATTCATCACTGTTCAGTAAACTAAGTGATACATGAACCAGTTTAATCATTATAATAACGTAGGATTGCAACTCTTTGAAACTGTAGGTGGCTCTTAAAAGAGCCGTTGTGTTTGGGTGTGCTGGTCTCAGGTCAGTTTAAGCCCTCTCTCCGCGGATGCAGCTGGATGTCCTTGGGCATGATGTTGACCCTCTTTGCTTGGTTCATCTTACTGAGGGGCAGCTACATGGATGTCGGTGCAGTCCACAGTCATTGTGCAGTTGAAGGCAGAATGGATGAAGGCAGAATGAATGTATTATTGACTCCGAATGAAGCACAACTTCATGTCATACAATACATTGACTTTATTTGTAATTGTGTAAAAACATATGAGCATAATGATTAGCAAGCAGGACCTGCAGGAACAGAGCATGGTGATGGATGGAGCTGGGAAGAGAGAAGAATAAAGAAAACAGATCAACTTCATTTTCGGATATTAAAAATTCAATTTCAAAACAAGTTGCCGCTCCTACAGTTTTCTAGTGTGTAAAGATGATTTCACTTGACCTATGCACAATATCACACTCAATACATGTGTGTCTCTGGGGGGTGCATTGTGCCTTTGATGTATATAAATAATATACCATAACCAAATACTATTACGTACAGTGGAAATCAGGTTGCCAGAGCAGGTCAGTGTGCATGTTCCTCAGGGTCTCAGCAGTTACAGGTGAGGGAAAGGAAATAAAAGAGAAAAAGGTCAGTAACAACACTTTAAAGTAACACAACAGTAACACTTTGAATAATTATCTCTTCTAATAATTTTCTCTCAGTAATCACTCAACTACTGTCTTTCCAACAAACAGATTGACTCACCCTTACTGTCATCACAATGAAACACGTCCAGAAGAATCTGTCATGCAAAGCTCCCTGCCTGCCGTCGACTCCTGACTGCTTCCTTAGCACCTGGTTGATGGCGCAGTAGGCTACTCTTCAAATGTTTCACGAAATACTTACTATCTTGACTACTCTTACTCTTACTTCATGTAATAAAATAATAACTTCATGGTAAGGCTACTAAAAATGACAAGGCTAAGTAATGTAATGCTAACTAACGTGCTCGCTACTCGTCGCTACTAGCTAGGTAGCTAACTTGACTATATGTTCCATGCACAACATGTATATTACCTGATATGTCTGATCCGGCGACTCCTGGTCCTTTCATCAGACGGGAATCGATAGAACGAGCAAGTGGTTTGATCACTTATGTGATTACAACCTGGTACAAAGCACACAGGCATCTTGTAAAAGTGAATTTATTTTTAGCAATCTCTTATTTATTGGAGGGAATACATCGGTTATGAGATCTTCTTCTTCTTCTTCTTCTTCGCTTTAATTACGAGTCGCAACCACTTGGAGAATTATCGCCTGTGACATCACTTACGCGAGCCAGAATGGGATTTGGGATTTGTAGTCTTTGTAGTCGCGTATTTTTCATAGTCTTATATTTCAACAGTTTTACGACAAAATGTGACTTTTTTTACATGGAACTTATTGTTTAAGATTGACAAACATCATATTTGTAGTTCGTGGCACAATTCAAACGGGATCAAAAGATACGTGTTCTCTCTCCATTGAATTCAATGTTAATTTTTCGCTTCCGGGGTCCCATGGGCCGGAAGTAGATGGGCGTGACTTCGCCTCTCTATGGAATCGAGGGGAACTCCCACATACTCCTGATTTGGTAATAGGCTTGTTTGAGACAAGCAAGACCTGCGCAGACCTGCGCAGTTGCGATCAACGTCTTGCTAGTGCGTTGCATGATGGTTAGTCATTTTGTCCGACTTGCTCTGGAGGCTCGCCCACATGAGACTTTGAAATCTCGCGGGACAAAGACGCCCGCAGCCTTGAGAGCGAGGCGAGGCGAGTTGGCACAGTTGCTCTCCACGAGCTGCGGAAGCGAAATGCTTGATGGGAAACGGCTCGCTGGTATCTCGAGCTGAGCGCTCATTGGTGGTTTTTACCACGTGCTGCTGATGAAACTCTCCAATTGGCTGGCAAAAGTTTGTTGTTGTTTTGTGTCAGTTTTACGTTGCCACATCCATTCCCATTTTTCATCATTGTTCCACAATGTTTATCATCATGAAATTAATATCTATACATTTTATACTATACTGCTTACCGTTTTCATACTTTATATATCTTAGCATATTCATACACACTGTTCATACTGCTCACAGGCTGATATCTAGTGTATTCATACCCCACTGTTTATTCATCATTCAATTCATTCTATATGTTGTTCTGTAGATTGTGTACATTACTTTCCACTTCACTGCTTGTTGCACCTGGTTAGAAGCTAAACTGCATTTCGTTGTCTCAGTACCTGTATTATGTGCAATAACAATAAAGTTTCTCTATAAGTTAAACCAAATCATTAAAATAAAATCTATTGTAATGTAATGATTTGGTTTAACCTTATTTATTGAATACATCATTTAAAATGGCAAGATTAAATCAAATTACATCCATGTTGTACACATCATAAAGCTTAAAGTGGCAGCTAAAGAATTAACACAGCAGCAGGTCTGTTCAATTCATGCTCATGAAGCTTCATGTGTGCGGATCTGAAGGGACTGATCATTTGTAGCCTGTCACCTATCAGTTTTGCAAACATTAAGAGGGAGGAGCATTTCTAATTATGGAACCCAGTCACTGGTGTGGTTCCTCATCATGACTGAATTAACAAACCTATATAAAGCAATGGAGATCACCTTTGTCTACAGTGGGTAAAATGGAATTTGTGGTGCTTACACTGCGTGATGGACAGGGAGACATCACTGTAAGAGTCTCACAAGACATTTCCCAAAGACTACAAAATGGTGAGTAAACAACTAAATTGCATTCCAACAATCTGGATATGATTTTAAATGATGTAAATTATTTTTCAGATAACAGTTTAGCAGCTGCAACAAATGCACAAGGTAATCTATCATTTAAATCAAAAATGGTATTGTCTTTTAATGCAAATCAAACAAATGACATATTCATGTTTATTGTAAACAAATATTTAATTTTCTCTCAATCACAGTCCCTTTAGATCATGTCATTCTCCATACAATACATGTGGGATTTCTATTGCATCCACTTCATCTGCAACGAAAAACGCCAACGCAATTTCCGCCATTGCAAACCCAGCCAGTCAAGCCGACTCCGAGTCCGAGCTGTCCGACTTAAGACGAGCATTTTGACACCTCCCCCGGCTGCGATCGGCTACTCTCGTCTACTTTCGAGGCGAGCCGCAATGTGTCTCAAACAAGCCTAATGTGTGTGTGTGAGACTGCCGCATAGCCAAGACCGGTGGCTACCATTAGCAGCTAACTTTTACTCTCCGATTTTTACATACAAATAGAATTATGGATTCTAAATTAAAACAATATTACCCAGAAACATTCTCAACCTATGGATTAACCGATTCAGCTGCGTTTTTTCTCGTTTTAATGCCATTGAACAAGTATTTTGATCAGATTGACAGCTACGGTGAGACGATCTCCCGTAAAAGGTACATGTTGTGATGTCTGAGTTTGCTTCCCCTGTCGTGAGTTTGGCTCACTTAGTGATGATATATTACCATTACATTGCATTTAGCTGACTCTTTTATCCAAAGCGACTTACAATAAGTGCGTTCGACCAACAAAATACAAACTTGAAGAAAACAGAATCATATAAGTACATCAGGCTTCATAGAGCAAAAACATTTCAAGTGCTACTCAACTGGCTTTAGGTAAGCCAGCCCTTTATTAGTATATAAGTGCTTAATAGTTAATAGTTCTATCGCTCAAAGTGGAGTCGAAAGAGATGAGTTTTCAGTCTGCGCCGGAAGGTGTGTAAGCTATCTGCTGTCCTGATGTCAATGGGGAGCTCATTCCACCATTTTGGAGCCAGGATAGCAAACCCACATGTTTTTGCTGATGGGAACTTGGGTCCCCTTCGCAGCAATAGTGCAGCGAGCCGTTTGGTTGATGCAGAGCGCTTGTGTGCACGTGCTGGGGTGTACGGTTTAACCATATATATACCTAAATAATCTGTGGAACCTCAGCTTTAATCGGATATTCTTTCACACACAGTGACGTCACGAGCTACCCACAATGCAACGCGCGCCATATATATATATATATATATATATATAAATACGCCATTTTCCTGGAGGTGCAAATATCCTGGAGGTGCAAATATAAACAGCTAGCTAACGTAGCCAGGCAGAGCGCACTAGGTTTTTTTCTGAATTAACGACCGAAGAAATCGCTGCATGTCTTCGGATTACATCTCTGGACTGGAGGGGTGTGCTCTAGGTTGTTACCAGCGTAAACTAGAGCTGTGTGGGTTGTCGGATTGCCCTTACAGACTGCCTGCAGATGTATGGAAAAACGACCCTCGAAAGTGGCCATCGTCGATTTTGGCTGCATCTACGTCTAATTTCTGGAAACACCAGGTGAATACCCCACTTGTCACAATAATATTATCATGCCAATGCATATATGTGGTATTTTAGAGTTGACTAGATTAACGCAATAGACTATGATATTCTGCTTGCACCTCGCGTGAAATGGCGGATACCGGAAGTACGGTGTCGCCCTCGGCCTAATACCCGTATGTGTGTGTGAAAGAATATTGTATGTGCAGCTACGATAAGTAATAAGGGTATCTTTTATCTTGAGTTCTGTGCCAAAGTGCGTTAGCATTTTTCGCTCAGGGGTCATTAGATGCTTCTTATGAGACTTGTGTTTTGTTTTGGTAAAAATGGTTTGTATTGTCAGTTAGCTGAGATTATTCCCGTTAATCTGGTATAACACATTAATAGGTTCTTAAATATTAAGATCCCCTGAGACCCAGTCTCGTGGAAAAAAAAAAAAAAAGGGACCCGCCGAGGGCTTAGGAAACACCGTCCCACCCTCCCTGTTCTTAATCACATGAGACTGGAGTGAAACAGCTGGCCTCAATGTCAGCGCTGAGCTGCTGGTCCAGGATCTGTGGAGGCATACAGCTTGAAGACAGATGCTGTAAACTAATGGTTGTCTTTATAGACACACATAAATACTGTACTAGTCTATGAGTTTGTGTGTGCGGGAACTGGAATCAAGATGTATTTTGCAAAGTAAAAGAAATTGTGTATTTATTTGAATCCGACAAAGGTTACTAAGGAACCTGCCCTGCACAACATAGCAAGATAAAAGAAAAGTAATAATAATACAGCTTTGATACACAGTTGTTGTTCTCAAAATTGCCATGATGCAAGCTTATTATGTCTAGACAAGCACGGTAGTTTTTTTGAAATATTGATACACTGTTGTTTAGTTTAAAGTTTAGTTTTTTGGTACCATTCACTCAGGGTTGAAAGGAAAAAAATAAAATAAAAGGGAGTATTTTTCCTAAAGAAATTAGAAATTATACTCTTACTTTAAGTATTTACAGTACAGTATAGCACCTGGAACTGGGGCTCAGACGGTTAATTAACTTTTTGTAACCAGTAATATTGACTTTGATTTACTAGTAAATTGTGTTACATTCCATCTTCCCTCCTCACCCTAGCACCTTCATTAGATCCTGATCCTAGAAATAACATAAATAAAAGCTCTGTCACACACAAACACATGTGTATACACAGACTGAGCAAGGTCACTGTGTGCGTTTGTGTGAGCAGTGGTGCTGAATGTTTGGACTGGAACCTGCTCTAGATGCCACTTCAAACAACGCACCGCACCAAATATTGTCCTCTGTGTTTGGTGAGTGTGTGGCTATTTTTATTCGCTCATTTAGCCGTTGTCAGAAGAGCAGTTGTATTGGCTGAGGACAAACTGGAGCAGTGACCAACAGTGTGTCTTTGTTTACTAGATACTGAAAACTATCTGACAAATTGCATAGAGAAGAGAGACAGAATTAAGGTGGAAAAAATGGGAGAAGTTGCATTTGGGTGAAAATAATGATTTCCACAAAATGTATTGTGATATGCATTTCATAATGTTATCTCCTCCATGTGACTATTGTGAAGGAAGATATATGAACTCATATCTGTGTATGTGGTGGTAGCTCCACTGGGTATATCTACAGTATATTGAGAACGGCTCTTTGTTTATTTACACATTCACACATGCTACACACATACTTACACACCTCCTATCTATGAAAGCTATCTGTAATGCTCTGAGGGAAAATATATTTATAACTCCACGTCTCCATCTGACTGCCTCTGGACTAAATGGAAGTTGCCGCTCAGGGACAAACCACTGGCATAGCTAAAGATTTGGCAAAATCCACCAGCATTGCGGATGCACATGAAAAATGCACAACGTATTTATTTTTATTTTACTGCAGTAAATGCTGTTTTTTGGCTCCAATCCAATGCCACGAGAGTCAAGGACTCTTCAATGTCTCAATTTCCATTTTATGTGAATTTTATCTCATTACAGTGAGACACAATATTTCTTCAATAATGTTTTCCCAATATTACTTTTGCAGTATTAAACATGTTAACGTTGAACATTTAAAGAAAACTAAACAACAACTTTTTGGGTTATTTAAAGGCACATCTATAATATATTACAATTAACATCTTGGTGAAAAAATAAGGGCTTCTTCCTTTCTTAAACTTAAAGGCCACCTGTTGAGAATTCCAAACTATTATCAAAGAAACCACAGAAGCCTTTTCTGTCACTTTTTGCACCAACCTTTGATTTCTAATTCTGTCAGAAAGAGTCATTTTCCACAAAGCCACAGGAAATTCTTCTGCAGTCATTGACATGTGTCTGTGTATTACTCCTCTGTGTCAGTCAGATGCTGGAGCTTTCCTCCTTTAAGCGTTTGGCTTTTCGGAGCGTCACTTTCTCTATGGCTGTATTCATTAATTTATTAATGTGTTTGAACTGGAATTCTCTTTTTTACGTCTCTCCGATGTACATAAATGTATGTATTCATCATCTGCTCTCTAAGTCTTTAACACTTTTGGCAAACAGGATGAATTGATTCAATATGAATGTCTGGCTATTATAGGTCAAGTGGCAGTGTGTGACTCATATGATTAAAGCAGAAACACACTCTCCATCTCCAAGGTCAAACCTCATCCTGACGATTAAAAATTCACTCTACAACCACTGATAGCAATGCTAATGACCTCATGGGAACAGAGGCTCCCTTAATCAGTGGAATTATTCCTCTCATGCTCCCCCTGTTGCAGGAGACATGGGGCCTCTCCTCATTTGCAGTGTGACGGCTGTGTTGCAGGGGGTGTCCCTGCCGGCTGGAGATGACGGCAGTGGAGTGACAAACGACTCCGAGATAGTCTGTCTGTCAGACAGAGTGATGGCTGGGAGACACTCGCTGACACATCAGGCGAGACGAGAAGAAATAAGAGGAGAGGAGGAGGAAGGGGGAAGCCTGGCAGCTTTGTCTTTTAATCCAGGGAGTCGGGGACAGCAGAAAAAAAAAGAGCTGAAAGCAGCGATAAATGTGTCTTTGCACATCCACGTACATGTGGGACGCCTGTTGACCCAGCAGTGCATTGCCTTCCGTTTTGGAGACTTGGCGAACAAGTGGACATTATGTCTCTCTCGGATGTAGTCAAGCACCTGCGGCCGACAAACTGCACCTTAGACAGCATTCCCTCTCGCTTCCTTAGAGATGTTTTTGAATCAGTTGGAGCAAGTGTTTTATTGCTTGTAAACACCTCTCTTAGCTCAGGATGTGTCCCAGCTGCCTTCAAACATGCCGTGGTTAAGCCACTACTTAAAAAGAAAAATCTCGATCCCTCCATTCTCGCAAATTTCAGGCCCATCTCCCAGCTACCCTTTTTATCTAAAGCCCTGGAGCGAGTAGTCTACGCCCAGCTGCAGTCATTTTTAACCACGCATGGCATCTGTTATGTATGTGTCATATCAGGTGTGACTGTGCCTTTAAGATGGCACCGGGAGTTTTGGGATGTGTGAACCGGATACAGTGGTGTTGTCATGGAAGTGTATGCAACAACGTGTTCAATAAACGGTCAACCTAAATGTCGTAGTCCATAGTCTTATATATACAACAGCACCCATGAAAAATGTCAGTCTGGCTTTAAACCTATGCATAGTACTGAAACAGCCCTTTTAAGAGTTTTTAATGATCTGCTCTTATATTAGCCGCCGACTCAGGCAGCCCAGCTGTCTTGATGCTGTTAGATTTAACTGCTGCTTTTGACACTGTGGATCATAGTATCCTGTTGTCACGGCTTGAACAGTCCGCAGGCATAACAGGCTCTGCTCTTGCATGGTTCAGGTCTTATTTGACGGACCGTAGCTTCTCAGTGCAGTTAGCTGCCTTCTCCTCTGCCAAAGCCCCTCTTACCTGTGGGGTTCCCCAAGGCTCGATTCTGGGCCCCATCCTTTTTCTATTGTACATACTAGGTTCAATTCTCACAAAATATAATATGCCCTTCCATTGTTACGCTGATGATGTACAGATTTATCTGCCTCTCAATCAAAATGCCAACTCACTACAGCAGTTAACAGAGATTAAATCCAGGCTGACCCAAAACTTCCTCACCCTCAATGAGAGCAAGACCGAGGTCATCTTTTTTGGACCCCAACCAACAGTCTCCCCGGTTGATATTCTGGGCTCCCTCAATAAAAATATCCTCCCCTCTGTTATGAACCTTGGAGTGACCTTCAATAGCACCTTTAAATTTGATAAGCAGGTTAGCACTGTAGTCAAGACCTGCTTTTTCAAAATACGACTATTGGCTAAGACCAAGTCGTTTTTATCTTTTAAAGACTTAGAAAGGGTTATTAACGCCTTTGTTACCTCGAGACTGGATTACTGCAATGCTCTGTATGTGGGTATGGACCAGACCTCAATTAGACGCCTCCAGCTAGTTCAGAATGCAGCTGCACGTTTTCTCACTGGCCATAAAAAGCGTGACCATATCACCCCAATTCTGGCCTCACTGCACTGGCTTCCAGTTCGGTTCAGAATAGATTTTAAACTCCTTTTATTTGTTTTTAAAGCCCTAAATGGGCTGGCTCCTGCCTATATAGCCGAACTCCTTCATCGCTACACCCCAGGCAGAGCCTTAAGGTCGGCTGATCAGCTGCTGTTGATAGTGCCTAAGACCAGGCTTAAAACCCGAGGGCATCGAGCTTTTGCAGCGGCTGGCCCTTGGCTCTGGAATACTTTGCCCCTCCATGTGAGGTCGGCCCAGACCCTGGGGGTTTTTAAATCAACACTTAAAACTCACTTTTTCTCTCTGGCTTTTGTTTAATTATTTATTTATTTATTTATTTATTTATTTATTTAGTTATTTATTTATTTATTTATTCATTTATTCATTTATTCATTTATTCATTTATTCATTTATTCATTTATTCATTTAGTTCTTTATTTTAATATTTATAACATCATAAAGTATTTTTAAAATAGTTTATACATTATTTGAATATAGGAATAGTAGATAGGATTACTTAAAATATAGTACCTTATATTTCATATTTTTTCCCTTTAGACCCTTGCGGTTTATTCTTAAAACCCCTTACCCTTACCCACCCCCCATTTTCCCTCTGCTGGTCTATGGCCTTGTAGAGGGTAACGGGGTACGCTTAGATAAGTGGGGGAGTGCATCTGACGAAGAGATAGGTTGTTGTGCTCCCTATCTCTCTTTCTTATCCTATATCTAATAGAACTGCTCAGGTCTTGATAGATTGAGTGGGGAAGTTCATGAGATCTTTCTAGAGGGTTATCAAGAATGACTTTTATCCAATGACCTGTTCCCTCTCTGTCTGTGTCTGTGTATTCTCTTGTTCCGATTAACCCAGCCAAATCTTTTTTCTTGTTTTGTGTCTATATCTACGCCGGGATCCGGAATCGAGGCTGATCCTCTTGCTGTAGTCCTGTGTCTTGGATCCTCTATCCTGAGTTCTGGATTACGTCGTGGACTTCGGGTCGTGGCTGAACCTGTCTCTGCGGTCCTGCCTTGGGTCTCGGCATGCTGCTTCCCTGATGGCTTCCACAGGATTGTAGCTGACATCCTCGTGGATTCATCTTCTTATTACAGACACATGCATTTCCTAACATTCGGTCTATATGCTGTAAAATGTATTATCTCTTCGATTTACACACGGCATCTATTGCACGTCTGTCCGTCCTGGGAGAGGGATCCCTCCACTGTTGCTCTCCCTGAGGTTTCTCCCATTTTCCCCTTAAACTGTGGATTTTTCTGGAAGTTTTTCCTTGTACGATGTGAGGGTCTAAGGATAGAGGGTGTCGTTTTTCTCATACTGATATTCTGAACAATCTGTGCTGTTGTATTTGCTGTAAAGTGTCTCTACTGTAGGCTATTTTTATTTTATGTACAGCACTTTGGCTCGACCAAAAATCGTTTATAAATGTGCTATATAAATAAAACTTGATTTGATTTGATGTCTTGCATGGAACGCACTGTGCTGGAATAGAGATATTGCACATCTTGCACCACTTCCTGTGTCCAATATGCAGTGTTGGGAAAGTTCACTTTCTACATGAACTAGTTCAGTTCACAGTTCACACATTTTAAAATGAACTAGTTCAGTTCATAGTTCATAATTCAAAATGTTGAACTAAAGTTCATGGTTTCAAAAATGAACTAATTTATAGTTCATAGTTATTTTTTCAATACGTTGCTGCGAGCTATTATTTGTCTCCTGTACGATGTTAATGGGCCATTTCAATGTTTACAATATCCTCAGAGGGCCGTACAAGTTATTGACCTCTGCTTAAAAAACTAAAATCACAGCCCATTCATTTCATTCTGTGCAAAGAAAAAGCAACCTCTTAATCCAGATATCTCACCATGACTCGCGTATGCACGGTGCGGCGTGACCACCAAAACAGAAATATATGGACACAAGATATGTGCAAATGTATTTAGTTTCCTATCCATGTGAACATGATTTAAGTGGGGGGGACCTAACCTCCTCTAGGGGGGTCCGGGGGGCATGCTCCCCTGGCAAGATTTGTTGCACTATGAGAGCAACATTAGGAGATCTATGGACACATCTCTCAACACCCAAACACAACTGTAAACAGATTTTCTTTTAATTTATGGATATTTGACAAATCACTCCCCTTTGAAACTGTATTCTTCTTTATTAATAACTGTCATATAGTATTTTATACCTGTTTACTTTATTCTCTTGTTTTTTTTATAACTATAATGATCATATAAAGATGTGCCTTTACCTCACTGGTTGTAGACACAGCTTCTTATATTCGTTAGCATAGCTAGCTAACCAGATGCTAATGATAACAACACAGTTATTGACTGTATGCTCAGTGTGACAGATGAGCAGATCGCCACTGGGCTTTCAACTAAAGACACAGACACGCAGAAACTGCGGCATGTGTATGGACTTACCTATGTTGCAAATGTATTATCTTTTCAATTTACACACGGCATCTATTGCACGTCTGTCCGTCCTGGGAGAGGGATCCCTCCTCTGTTGCTCTCCCTGAGGTTTCTCCCATTTTTCCCTTTAAACTGGGTTTTCTTTGGAAGTTTTTCCTTGTACGATGTGAGGGTCTAAGGACAGAGGGTGTCATATTGTCATACTGATATTCTGTACACACTGTGAAGACCACTGAGACAAATGTAACATTTGTGATATTGGGCTATATAAATAAACATTGATTGATTGATTGATTGATTGATTGATTGATTGATTGATTGATTGATTGATTGATTATCGGTACTGCAATTTCTGAAGTGCTGGAGTGGCGTTCTGGTGCTCTCCGTCAGAACATGCACCCCTGTCAGTCGAGACATATACCACGTGATGACACGTTAGGCTCGTGTTGTGTTCAAGGACCCTGACCTTGGCCAGGAAAAACAGGCACTAGCTTGTTTAATTTTTTTGCGGTCTAGATTTCTTTCATTTTTTTATTTGTTGCGTGTGTTTATAAATTACCTCGAGGGCCGTACCAAATTGTCTCGCGGGCTGTATACGGACGGAGGCCGGAGGTTCCCCACTACTGCCGTAGAGTCTCACTCTGAGCGAGTGCTGCTGCAGCTGCTCTCGGCTTCATCCATACTAATTAATTAATTCATTCATTCAATGCTCGCCGGTTCCGCGGTTCCACATTGTTTGTTGTGAGGAGTCTGATATATTTAGTATATTTATATTTTAGTGCGACAGCCAGGGGTGACAGGCGCGTACGTGTCACAGGCAGCTTGCTGTTGCCAGATTGGGTGGTTTTCCGCATTATTTTGAAGCCTGTTTACGGTGTGTTTTAACTGGGTTTTCGGCTGAAAGGCATATGCAATCTGGCACACTTTTGAACGCCGTTATAATACAGTGCTGAGAATGAACGCACTTTTGAACGCCGTTATACAGCGCTGAGAATGAACGCGTTCTCAATTACATTCATCTAGCGGAAATACAGTACGTTCAGTTCACGTTCGCCCAAAATATGAACGCGTTCATGAACGATCGTTCATTGAACGCGTTCAGGTACATCACTGCCAATATGTGGTACTAGAGCAGTGGTTCCCAAACTTTTTGTGCCCAAGGCACACCAAAGGACAAGTAAAAATCTCAAGGCACACCTATTGTGCAAAATAGCCCTTATAACACGTGTTATCACTCATATCATGTAAAATATCTGTAAATGTGCATAATTATTTACTAATGCCAAATAAAATGTGACAAAGACAACTATATTACTCATGAAATATTTATTAACGAAATATTTCAGAAATTAATTTGAAACGTTATCAAATTAGGCTTCATCAAAGCAGCAACACACTCATTTAAACCAGACAGGTCACAACATTAAAAATGAGACAAAGAAAATTCAGCACAGAGAACTGTCAATGCAAGGAAGCTGCATTGTCCATGGTCCTGAACTACAAATTATAAATGTAACATTTCAGCAGAGATGGGGTCGTTACTAAAAAAAAAGTAATATATTACATATTACATATTACTTTAAAAAAAAGTAATATATTACACTACTTCGTTACTCTCTACATAAAGTAACTCGTTACTTTACTCGTTACTTTACTCGCAGGGCCGGCCCGCCCCTCCCTGCAGGCAGATCACGCAGACTGCTAAAGTTTCAAATGTTCTCTTTAGTTCAGTTTCCATTGTCGCATAAGACTGATCTAGATCCTGAATGTTTTCCTATCTGACCATGGCTGTTCTCTGTCTCCTGCTATCTGTATATTTGGCGCAGTCTATCTCTGCTCACGCTGTTGCGTCGGCGTGTTCTCCTGCGTGTTGGCCATGTGTTGCACTGGAACCAGACACCGCAAAGACTTCAGCCGAGCACGTACGAACTGCGCATGCGTGAGTGGCAATAACTCTCTTTACCAGCAGGCGGCGGTAGTGTGTATTCGTCATTCAAAACAGGCAACAACCGGAAGACAGAGAAGAAGAACAGACTGATATAAACAAACAACAAATAGCGTGCGGTAGCTCCACCGTAGCATGTGTTCTTTGCAGGTGCTTTTTGAGGTTTGACGTGGTGTTTACAGCAGTGGATAACAGCTTCTGGCCTGGACACAGTTTGCACCTCACCGTCACATTCCTGTCTATTCTTCGGATGAACTCAAAATAATGGGCATACCTCCACCCCTCGAGATTTATCGCTGACTCAGCCATGTTTATGCAGCACTGCACGTGGAGATGTGGACGCGCAAGTCGCACAGATTACGTACAAACCTACAAAGTACTGATATAGTAAATTAAAAAATAATTATTTTTGTGAAGTTGTATATTGCAATAATAACGTATGGTTGTCACAAAATCCCACGGCACACCCGGACTTGCTTCACGGCACACCAGTGTGCCGCGGCACACCGTTTGGGAACCACTGTACTAGAGAACCCACACTTATAAAAAATGATGTTGCTCAATACAATATGTGACACATACAATGTGAACACCTCATTTTGATGTTAATGTAATGTAGTTTTTCACATCAGTACGTAGGGCAAGTGTCTAGAAATGGCTGCAACGCCACGGAAACGACGTTGGAAAGTCCCCCTTAAGGTCTTAAAAGGTTACTGACCAAATGTGATGTTGATTGGATCAAATGTGTAAGAGAAGTTTGTTGTAAGGTTCCCTTTTTCATAAAGAGAGATTCAGACCTAAAGGGGGACCATTAGGAACAAGAGCACATTAGAGACAAGGGGAGCTGTCTCTAATTGCCTGACTGAATGTGTCTTAATGAGGATGGGAGGGTTGTAGCATGGCTCTGATATGGCTCATATTTAATTTCTCCATTTATGTTCTGTGTCATTTTTTCCCTTATTCTCCATCTCATTTGGTCCAAGTTAAATTTAAACCTGGCACTGTGAAAAAATTAAACACATTTGCATACCATCGCTGCCAAGCAGTCAATCATCGCAGTGTCAGGCAAAGTGCTCCTCCAGGGGTCACACAGGGTTTTCACTCTCAGCTTTGCCTCCTTCAGGCCCAACACATCCAGCATGTGAGCAGCACTGACACATATTAGCATAGAGCCCCCCTCCCTGCTTCTCTCACTCTCTCCTCTTGCCCTCACACATTCACTGACAAGTCCTGCATCTCCATGTGGAAACTAATTGGTCTGCTTTTAAGCCAAGCTCCATTACAATATAATATATATATATATATATATATATAATACACTTTTATTTAGAGTTGTATTAATGTTTAGGAGCTGCTGGCTCCTAACTCCTAGTGAATGTACCAGGGAAGCCTTAAAGGAGCACTATTGTGCTTTTTGGGATGTTCCCTTTCCTGTAGTCTGTTGTATAGGTTTATGTGCATGTAAATGGTTTGCAAAAGCTACAATTCCAAAGTTCCCTCTAATGTACTCCTTTGTTTACTTCCAATACATAATGATATCATTATGTAACACTCACGCTGTTGTCCCATTCTCCAACACATTGTATTTGATAGGGGGGGGGACATCTTTAAGCAGTTGACCAATCACAACAGAGCCGGCCAGCTAACCAATCAGAGCAGACTGGGTTCTGGTTTCAGACAAAGGGTGAAAAGAGGTGCTGCAGCACAGGCAGAATGAGAAAAATAAAGAGCTTTTTGAACATTAAAGCATGGAAACAAATCACAGTAGAGGCACTAAATAAAGAAATGAAACCTGCAACATTAGCAGAATAGAGAACCGCAGTGAAAAAACCCCGCTAAAACCCGGAAGTAAACTCCTTCCGGTTCCTTCGACAAAAATGCAATGCAATTTCTCCATAGGATTTTGGAAAATAGCTCGAAATAAGGTCTGTGGTTGACACACATTTAAGAAACGGATCACATTTTGTTCAGCCAGATAATATCCACATGTCTACCCTAAAATTATAATTTTCCAATCATAAATCTAGTCGCCACTCGCCAGAAGCAAAATGCTAACGATATGCTATAAACGAACTACAGCAGGGTCGCTGCTTCAACGTCACGCCGACTTAAGATCCATATTCAAACATACAGATTCTAAATGGTACAAGTTGAAGCGTTTGTTTTAACAGTTTGCAGGAGGCAGGTACTTGCTTTCAAGCAGAACAGGGAAAACAAACTTAGCGGGAATGTTTACGTGTTCAGTGTAATGATGTAAAACGGCCTCGACAACTTCTGTAGTCCTATTCAGCCACATGTTAACAACCATTGTTTTTCAGACACGAAATCTCTTCAAAAATCACCAGTGGGGTCACTGCTGATGTATTTAATGTCGTAGAACAAAACGTGATCTGTCTCTTCAATTTGTGTCTAACACAGACCTTATTTCGAGCTATTTTCCAAAATCCTATGGAGAAAATGCATTACTTGTCGAAGGAACGGGAAGTGGTAAAAATGCTAACTTACTTCCGGGGTTTAGGACGCAGGATCACTGCGGTTCTCTATGGCAGTGGTTCTCAAACTTTTTTCAATAATGTACCCCCTTTGAAACAAATATTCAGCCACGTACCCCCTGATCAGCGCAACAACTATTTGTTAGGGGAAAACAGCCTATATAAAGAGGTACAGTACAGCCTTGCACCAGCAGTGTCTGATTTATTAAAACAACAACCTTGTAACTGAGAAACACTTAAATGTTACATTTCAAATGTTTACAATCCATCACTAAATTCATGGCAAACCAATTAGTTGCATTGAACTGATCTTTTTAATAAGTTGTACTTACAATGTAGTGAGAAACATGGGCTTGTGCTTCACTGAGGATCTTTGTCATTCTGACAGGGAGGCAACTGCAGTTATTACACTTCGAGTTTTTAAATATGTGTTACTCTGTTAATATAAAACCCACACTGCTCAAACTTCGTTACTTTTCCTAACATTGGTATATTTATTTATTTTGGGGCGTGGGGAATGAAGAGAAAAAATATATGAGCATTTTATGAGCATGGGATTTTGACCCCTCATATGCATAATGCTGCGCTATACTTTGCGGCCACAAGCCGTTGCCAAGCAACGCTTATTGTTTAGGTCCTTTGATAAGCAGGTAGTCATATCATTAGCTAGAACTAGCTAGATTTGGACATAAACGCGAGAGAAGTCTAACCGGACGCGAGAGAGAGATCAGAGATCAGATCAGCTGCTGCTGCAACACATCCTCACTCCCAGGTCGGCCTATGTTGACTATGTCATGTCCCCTGCCGGCTTTTTCCAACGCAAGGGGGGGGGCCTTAGCGTCCATTTTCAACGCAAGGGGGGGGCCCTTAGCATCCATTTTCAGCTTTCCGGGATGTCCATGTGCTTCTATGGACGCTCATGGAAGCACGGCATTCGTTTGTGTCGACTGCCCTTAAAGGCAATGAGAGCGTCCATTCTCATTGGATAACGGAGAATTGTACACCCGGAAGTAAATATTCCCCTTACTGACGATTGATTTTACAGTGATATCTGCACTACTCATAGACTAAAAAACACCAGATTATCCTTGTTAATTACAAGATCATGTACATCCACTGCACACATCATCTGAAATAACAACTCATATTTCTCGCATCAAATGACATCAAAACGCATTTTAATGGCCAAACTAACTTTAAAATAGGCATTTTACACCCAGAATAAAACGAAGTTCGGCCATGTTTTCTTTTTCTGCAGGGAGAAATGTGAAGATCACGTGACGTCAAACAGAGTTTATGGTGTAGTCCAAACGATAACTGGGGATTCTGGGTAGTGTAGTGTCTTCTGCCATCCTTTACTCCGAAAAAAAGATTTGTTTCTCCGAATCGAAGGGGAAAAATACAAAAGCATTGCACACAATTTAAATCAATCAATGTTGTTTAATTAACAAGGATGATCTGGTGTTTTTTAGTCGATGAATAGTGCAGATATCACTGTAAAATCAATCGTCAGTAAGGGGAATATTTACTTCCGGGTGTACAATTCTCCGTTATCCAATGAGAATGGACGCTCTCATTGCCTTTAAGGGCAGTCGACACAAACGAATGCCGTGCTTCCATGAGCGTCCATAGAAGCACATGGACATCCCGGAAAGCTGAAAATGGACACTAAGGGCCCCCCCCTTGCGTTGAAAATGGACGCTAAGGCCCCCCCCCTTGCGTTGGAAAAAGCCGGCAGGGGACTTGACATAACGTCAATATAGGCCGACCTGGGAGTGAGGATGTGTTGGCTGCTGACGGAGAACACGCAGCTCTGCATGATCACAGATGATCCGCCGCTGTGACGGACCGTTGAGTGGAGCAAAATTAAATACACAAGAGTTGACCTAACATACTTAGCTAGTTTATCTACTCTGGAACTAGCTAAACTAGTTATACATATATTTATTCTTTACTGTCGGGTCACTCATTACAGGTTCAGCGAGCTGCACGAGACTGACGGGCTGTCAGGAGAGGGAGAGGAAAAGAGAGGACCCCGTTTATTTTTCCCATTTTATTATCCAGAATTACTGTAAAATGTTGAATAAAGTAGTTAATCTACTATTAGTAGCTTGTTTAAATGCATTAATTACTTTTTTTTCATTAACATAAAATAAAACTCACGTACCCCCTGCAGTATCCGTATCACAACGTACCCCCAGGGGTACCCCCATTTGAGAATCACTGCTCTATGGGACCCCTTTAATACTTATGCCATGTTTAAGAACTCAACATTTGCTGACCTACACTAGTAATAGAAAGCCATTCATAGTTGGATTTCCTACTTGTAAACCAGGGCAAATCCAATTACACTGACTTCATAAAGAAAACAAAATAAGCATAGGCCTACAGTGTGCGTTAAGCATATTTGCAAAAGTAAAAAATGTTTTAAAGTACATCATATCTTATAGTATATAACCTGTTTGGTATGTCAGTACTTGTCAAAATACATTGCCAATGGTATTAGGTGGATGACTACCATAAACAATCTCTAAAGGTAAGCTTGCACAAAAGTATTTCGGGCAACTTTAAAAATGTCTAAGTGAAATGTGGAGAGTTCAAATGCCAAGGAAACATTAGTTTGTCTGGTCAGAAGTTGAAAATTACAGCTGGGAAAATTCTGACTCCCGAGTTGTTTGGACCGCAGCATTAATCCATACGTATCTGCTGTTATATACATTACATTATAGTTGAACTTTTGATAACATTTTCCACCACATCAAAAAGGCCAAAGGACACAATAAAAAATTGGGAAAAATTGTTGTCAAAGGTGCAAGTTGCCAGGGGACCTCTAGTCATGTAGAAACAAAGTGATAGCTATGCTTACCTACACTGCCCTGTTTCAGCAGAATGACAGCAACACATACTGTACTGTTTACCCACAGGCTGAGGGAGACTTTGACTGAAATCGACACGGAGTGGTTGAAAAAAAAGTTATAAGAAGCCTTTTCTGTTGTCAAAGTCTGCGCTCTATTTTCACTTCTGTCTCAATGCTTTCCTTTGCTGTTTGTTTTGTGAGTGACTCTTCTTGCATTTTGTATCTTTGTCCTGTATTCTTTAACTGTCTCTTTAGTTGTTTTTCTCTCATTTGCCTTACACACCATCTTTCCCACAATGACACACACACTTTCCTGTTATCTTTTGACTGATTAAAAATCATCCCAGAGGTCTCAACCATTATCAGCTCTTAAAACGTATCATTAATAACACACTGCACACCTCCACATAATATTAAAAAACACACAATTAGGTATCTTTACATACAGACGCGCACACACACAATCTCATGCAGATAGGAAATGTTTTCTTTCACATCATAATATATTCAGATAATCCTGTCACTGTAAGACTCAAATTGAACATACACAGAAATTGATCCCTCCTTGACCGCCCCCCTGCCCTAATTGGCTTCCTGGTGTATCTTCCCATGGTGATAATCCCCAATCAACCATCTGCCATGTCATCTCTGTGCGCCATAGTTCTGCCCTTCCTTCTGTCCCTCTGCCATGTTCCCGCTGATAGTGTCAAAATGCAATTTTCCCTCAAAACAGCCATAAAACAAAACAAAGCGAGTGAAAACAAAGTCCACGATTAGTCATTAACTGTCCTTTTTTGACACCATCTCCATGTGTGTGTGTGTGTGTGTGTGTGTGTGTGTGTGTGTGTGTGTGTGTGTGTGTGTGTGTGTGTGTGTGTGTGTGTGTGTGTGTGTGTGTGTGTGTGTGTGTGTGTGTGTGTGTGTGTGTGTGTGTGTGTGTGTGTGTGTGTGTGTGTGTGTGTGTGTGTGTGTGTGTGTGAAAGTCCCTCCTGTGATGGCGTTAATAGGCCAGGACAGATGGCTTCCTCTACCACCAACCCGTCGCTAGTACACGCACAGAGTTACAGTCTCACACACACACACACACACACACACACACACACAGACACACACACACACACACACACACACACACACACACACACACACGCACACACAAGCACGTGCCTGTAGTGCAGCCTCAGTGTTTGGTCCTGGTTGTTGATGCCTGTTCCAGTATAGCCTTATTCTGTCGCTCAGAGCAGCAGGGGAGAGCTACATCTGTGCCATGTTTGCTTGTGATGTGGGTACAGAAATAGAAGTGAAGGAGCCAGCGTTTGAAACGACCATTCAGCTCTCTGACTTCTTTGGGTAAAAATAAGCTGTCTGGGACGCTGCGGGCTCTTTGGTGTTCAGTTTAACATCTGCTTGTCATAACCTTGTGCTGCATCATACCGTAGCTGGGCAGCAACAGGTGTGTTCGCTTTTCAGCTGACTGGATGACATTTCAATTGACTGTTTCACTGCTGGTATTAAAAGAGGTAGATGTCTTCTGAAATGTTGGCAGCTTAATGGCTAAATATGCTGTAATACAAGGAAGAAATACAATCCAAAGATATATTTCTTCCATATTATGTCTTGTCTTAATGTTTTTTAAAGTCATAGAAAAAGTCACGTTATAGTACAGTCAACTGAAAAGTATTTAATCCAAAAGGTTTATAGTACAGTGTACCATAACAAATGTCATAGCATAGAATGCCAGCAAAATATCTTAAAGGTCAAACATATTTGTCTGAACATGGTATGTCACAACAATATCATAAGTCTTTTGATTTATTCTATATATTGCAGGGAAAAATGCCAAATACATTAAAAAAAAACACGGATACATTCAATTGAAAAGATTTAAATAGAAAATGCCAGGAAATAATTGTATCGTCAAGTATATAAGTGACGAAAAAAATGAACAATATCATCAATATAGGCACATGGTGCTGATTTTATGTGTGTAAACCACTACAATAAAATAACTAATTTGGACTGATAAAACAAGCTAAACCCAAGTCAGCAGGCCACAGTAAGCAACAGACACTGCACAAATAGCTAGTAGGCAGGTTAGTAAACAGTAACCCCACAGAGAGAGAAGGGGTGTGTTATCCACTCACCCAGATTGTAAAAGAAGGCCATTCTCCATATCGGTGAAGTGTTCAATAAGCACGTCGTAGAATTTCCCAAAAGCATTTAGGTCCTCGGCAACATTAGAGTCAATATCTCTGGTGGTCTGGGAGTTGAACTGTGGTCCAATTGAATTTTGCTGCTGTTGTAGTGTGAATTTAGTCAAAGGTGTTTTTAATAAGTATTCAAAATGGCCAACATCCATAGCACTTACTTACGATGTTAGCCTACATGCTAACCATGTGGATGTCAGTAGCATACCAACCCTCCCGATTTTCGCGGGAGACTCCAGATTTCATTGCCCTCTCCCGGTTTCCTCCCAGGATCATATTTCTCCCGCATTTCTCCCAATTTCTGACAAAATCAGATTTACTCACGACTTTAATACAGCTACACCATTATTTCGTTTCCAAGGTAGCGTGTCTCTTTAGTAGCGCGCACAAATGAAAGTCTGAGAGGGTGAGGAAGAAAGGTGGTTTTGAAAGGTCTCAAGGTTGGCAAGTATGGTCAGTAGACGTTGATGCGATTTCATTGGTGCGTAGCCAAAGGCTGGGTGGCTTCCCTTGGCATTACCCTGAATAATCACAGAGAGGCAGTGGCGTGACGCTGGCCTCAGTTGAAGGGTCAATCCCTCCATTTTTTTTCACCAAGGGATGATTAGTTTACAGAGAGTGCAGTACTGTGTGTCACCAGAGGGGCGCTGTCTCACCCTTTGTAAAATGCTCAATGACAATAAGGGAGAGGTGGCAGCAACACAGAGCATAGATAAATTACCCGAACTGTAAAAAAGAGAATACGCCACTGATTTCCATATCATCAAGCATAATCTCGAGCAGTGTACCAGAGTTGTAGTAGAATCAGTATCATTGAGGTATAAAGCGATTTTGTTAGCACAACTGTATGACAAGGAAGTTAATATATATGTTACACAATACAAATAATCACCATCATATGAAAACGATGTGTTGCCCTAAATGGTTCATGTACGATAACCAGCAATGTGTGGGGAGTAATAAAGTGTATTTACATTTTTCACACAGATGCCGGTGGGTCAACATCATTTCTAAGACTTTTTTTTTTATCCAAACCCATAGTGACATTAATGACTGGTCTTTGATCATACACGGTACTTGATGTAGTTCTCTGAAAATATGTAGATGGCATTAAAAACCATTTATTGTTCTTGTTCAAAGACTGTCAATATCACTTCCCAATCGCTCTTCTATCTAAGGCCGAGGCCAACACTGTCCCCAGCAAGAATGGCACGCAACACAGTTAAGTGGATCCGTCCAATAATTCACTTCTGCTTGTCAGAGGTATCGATTCGTAAATGCTAATTCTGTATTCTCTGCTGATGAAAGATGTCCTCAACCTGTCACAAAGGTCAATAAGTGAGTATTGGGCCAGCTGCAAAGGCGCCGTGTGTCAGAGAGGCAGAGAATCAGGGGTCCATGATTTTATCCACCTGCCAATCAAACCTGTTATGTTTAAAGACAAGTGGCAAACCCCTGAGGAAGGATCTATCAAAAATGTTTGCATTCACTGTGTTTGGTATCTCTGTGCTTGCTACTATATGTTGTGGTTCGTTTGTGTGTCCATATCAACAGAGTGAGTATGTGTTGTCCACCAGGTGGATGATTGTTGTCTTACGCTGAAGGATGCTACAGGCTAAAAATAACCGAGGCCACAATAAAGAAATGACAAAAGCAGTAATAAGAATCTCAGCCCCATGAAGTCCTAATGCAATTACACACAGTTGTTTCTGTAGAAATCAACAAGAGAATTAAAGTTGAAATGACTCATTTGCAAAGACAAGCAATAAAACAGGCTCCAGCTATGTTCTCTGGGTTTGAGGGCATATAATGCAAAGTTCATCATGCATTATTAATAAGTCTTATATTAAAAGTAATATATGCAGCTTCCTGAGCCTCTTATTACAGAGTGGGAGAGGAGCTATTGATTTAACACTTTGTGTTTAACGCATCATGTGTTCATGCAAAGACGTGTATTTGTAAAATGTATTTTGTTGAAAGCAGTAGGCAATAAAATATGGAACTTTTCCGCATTTATAAATCCTGATCCACATCAAACTAAAAAGTGTTAAATATAAATTAAATAAGATACATTGTGTACATGTACAAATACATGTATTTTTTTTTTTTATATTCCCTATCATACTTTTTTTTATGTGATTATTCCTTAAAGGTCCCATGTCGAGTCAAAACCCCTCAAAGTACACCCTGTAGGGACTAAAACTCTAACACATAAAATACCTGTCTATGCTGCCCCAGAACGTCTCATTGTCTCTCTTCCCGAGTATAGTGACGTGACCATACCCAGGTCCAAATGGACCAATCCGTGGAGCTCCTCACACACACTCATGCAGCCTTATCTTTTCTCAGCAGCGGCTCCGCGGATTTCTCAGGCCGAGTTTCGCGATGTCTCGCTGTCTCGCAGACCCCAAGCAGCAACCAGGAAACGACACCAGTAACACAGTGGGCTCATAGGGAGGGGGGGGCAGGGGCTGTGTAGGACCATAGACTGCACTGTATATATAAAGTGTAGGACAGAGAGTGAATACACATACTACAGAGATGCTGTATGCGAAACCATTGAGATTTTGGAACATTGAACAATGTAAATCTATTCTAGTAGATCTCAACAATGGAATTATGATCAGTAGAAATGGCCATGACATGGGACCTTTAAAATTCACCTGCATCACATGAATGACTCTTTCAAGCTAGCTCCACTGCTGCTACCACATTTAGCTAATTAACTCATGTTAGCTAGCTCAACACCAAATGTCAAAGAAATTCTGAATTATCCAACGTAAATAAACCAAGTAGACATAAAAAAGTATCCAACTCCAACTTGTTTAGCCTTATAAAAGCTCTGCATGCTAGCGACCTCGCTGGCTAGTTATGTGAGGCATGTGAGGTGAGTGAGGAGCCAGCTTTAGCGTTGTGTTCACAGAGCTGTGTGGGTTCTCTTTAAATTCAAAAATCAATGTATACAAGGTTTAACTCGGGTTCATATTTTTGTTTTGTTTTTTGATTAATCAAAGATATGTTTAATGTCTAGAGATCTGCCAACTGTGTTAGGGGAAAGGGGCACCACTTGGAAAATGTGTTAAAAATATGTGTATAAAAATCATGTAACAGACAGATATATTTTTTCATCTAGATGGCTATTCTGGAAATACCTTCAGAATATTATCAGTTGTTGTTAAAAAACAGATTGAGAGATATATGTTTTGGGGAAATCACTTTTCTAGTGCTATGGCAGCTGTGAATGTGGCTACACATGAGGGGCTTAAACAGGTATCCAACATAAAAGCTGTCAAAACAGAAGGACATTAGATCAAACATTTACATATTTAAAATACTCACTTTAATGGTTCTGTTTTTCCAGCTGCGTTTTTATAATTGAATTGTGATCACATTACACAAACCTTAAAACCAGCATGTCAACTGCACTCGCATGTGAGAGTAATCGGCAAATGTAAAAATCTTCTTGGACCCGACATATTCGCTCCGGTTCAAAAGGTTTGAGCTTCTTAATTCTAGCACTGTTCCTGGGCCCTGTCCCACAGGAATTAGTCTTGCCATCCTAGACACGTTGTTTTGATATTAAAAAGGTTTTTCCCAGATACTACAGCCGCTAATGCACTAATTACAGTCTGTCACCTTATAAGAATATCGCTTCCTGTTAGTCTGTCCGTAATGCTCTTGTGTAAATGTGTTTTTGTACTCTGTGTAACAAGTGTACAGTCATCTACCAGATCAAGAATAGGTGTGTGGGCCTATTGTCCACCTTTAAATAACTCCAAAGCCTGTTCTCTATCAAATGAAATATGTAAGTGGCTCCCAGAGTAATAAAGTAAGATTAGATTAGAGGGCGTGCCCCTGCTTTGGCACGCCTGGAGCAGGAGGGAAGCAATAAGAGAGGTCATTAGAGGAAGAGAAATAGTAGAACGATTGAGAGAGGGGATAGATACACTTGTGTCTATCTTTGTGTCGGCCTTTGTATTTAACAGAGTTACAGTCAAAGAGCAAGCGCTCAATTCAACACTGACATCAACAGTAGGGTAAAGTAACAAAATTACATCTATGTAAATATCTGAGAATAGCTACTGAGATGTGCAGTCAGACAGCTTGTCATTATCAAGTTCAGTCCATCTGAGTAGGCATGTGTGCAAGTCACAAACTGGTGTTCTATTTCTTAAGCATTGCAATGCACACAAACATGTGTCTCCACAAAGCACATGCATGCCATCTAGTGTTAAACTCTAGTAATACAGGTGGTTCAGAGAGGATGTACATTGCCATCAGCCAGATAAAAGTAAACAGGAATAGACAAGAGACATTTAACAATTTAGAGAATATGACAAAAATATTTGCAAAAAGTGTATAAGGTGTAAACATTCCATAACTGGTGAAGTGTTCAGAGAGGTTGTAGTAGTCCCTTCTTCAGAGTTGTACAAGCTGTCAGAGGAAAGTGTGAAACACGCGATTCCTCAGACTTTTGGTTCCAGGAACACTCCTTGTAGAGAATTTGATCATCTTCAACAGATTAGAAAAGCTTCCCAATCTGGAGAAAGGAAACCAACGAGCGTTCCGTTTGTTCCCGTGAAGGCTCCAGAAAGAGGAGGAGCAGCGCTGGAAAACCTCAATGTTGACCGCATATTGACCCGGGGCCCATTGAGACACACACACCAGAGTCACAGAAGAGGCAACATCACAGGTGTGAGGAGAAACGCCGTGAAAAACAGTCTCCCCCGGCCTCACAGATGCACCCCTCTCCCAGACCATGCCTGCCTCCTCTGCCACCCCCATGCCGCTGATGTTACAGAGCGCCTGCAGGCACACTTCCTCCAGGGCCTCCTTGTCAGGGAAGCGGAGCAGGATGGCGACCAGGCGAGGCACCGCACCCCGACAGAGAAGCAGGTGCTGCAGCTTGGCTGGAGGCATAGAACCAAATAAAAAATTGTTGTTTAGATGTAAGAGAGCTTCATAGCAATTGAAAAAAACCTGGAATAATGTCAAAAAATTGAAAAGGGGGGGAAAGGGAATGGTTATATTTTATTGTATTATCCATTTTGTTTGTATAATTCTGATATTTAAGTGTTTTTCTGTATTTGTATTGTATTTTTACTCGATGCTTAACTTATGTTTCTTGCAAATATTTCGCAATTGTACATTTTCCAACTGTTATTGTATTTTTATTTTCTTCTCTTTTATCTGATGTTTATGTTTCTTGTTCATATTTTAAATTGCTTTTTTCATATTTGTATTCTAGAGTTCTTCTTTTATTAATGTATGTTTCTCGTACATTTCATTGTTTTATCTTATTTGTATTCTTTAACACTTTAAGTTTCTTGAACATATGTTTTAAATGTATTTTTTTTAATTATGTAATTGTATTTGTCCTTGCATTCTATATTTATGTTGATTCTACATCTTTTTTATTTGTTTTTTTATTATCTTTTAAAGGCGCCCTATTGTGCTTTTATTGCTTTTTAATGCTTTTTATTTTTTGCAATAACAAAGCAAAGTCCTTTAGTGTGGAAGCCCAATAAAGCAGATTCCTATTCTGATGCGTTAGATTGAAACCTTTAAAGACATGTACTCACAGCTGTCATAAGACATGCGAGAGATGGCTCTTGCCACGTGGAGCAGCAGCTCTTGATCTAGACTGGTCAGCACGGAGAGCAAAGCCGGAGCTAAACCTGCATCACCGAAACCTTTACGCACCACAGCTGACAGGAAACAAACAAACAATGAATTAACATAAAACCACATTAATAAAAAGATACAAAAGAACAGAGAAGCAGGCCTTAAGGGCAACTGACAGGAAATGTACTTTTAAGAATCAAGGGCTTGAATAAGAAACTGTGTATTAATAAATGATCTGTCTGATTAACTCACACTCCTTGGCGAGTTCAGCCACCAGCTTAGCGGTGGGCAGAGTGAGAGGCCCCCTGCTCCTCAGAGACAGGGCCAGGATGGGCAAGATCCCACTGATCACCACCTGCTCAGCAGCGCCTTTCTCTGGACACACGCAGAAATACACATGTAAACAACACAGTCACACACAACATGTTATAACCCTGTCATTTAACACGCCACAGCCGAGGAACTATGAGGCTTTAAATATCAAGAAGATGTGTGTCTTTAATCTTCAAACTGAATAGAATCTGTTTCAGCCTCACTGTTTATGTGATCTCTGTAACCCGCCTTTACCTCCACTATGTTCCTGCTGCTCTTTGCTGGGAGACACAAACAGCTTAGCGTCTAGCGAGAACTTACAACTGTCATACAGCTGATCCCCTCTCAGCCGCTCAGCCCTCACCGGTGTGCGGTTTGCTGCAGGTTTTAAAATGGGGAGCTCTTACGATAAAGCTGTCAGTAGGAGTGGGAGGAATGGTGTCTTGTGAATTGAATAGGTGGATGGAGAGACATCAATATGTACATTGCACGTGGTAGCAGGAATATAAGCATCAAATGAAAGGCCAGAAAACAACAATGGAACGTGTCATTTCTGTGACGTGTGTCGATGTATTTAGTGCTGTAGTAGGAAGTGTTAAGGCTAGGCTTGAGTAATAGCACAGCCTGGAATACAATTACTAGTGACATGTCACAGTGTTAAGAATGGAATGAACTCACTCCTCTCCTTAATGTTGGCCAGCACCGTGTTCAGATGTGGTTCAAGTTCGTGTGCGATCAGTCCCAACCCCAGGACGCTGATAGAGCCCAGCGCATTGTTCAGGTTGTCTGAAGAGAGATTTGGGGAAATGGAGACGCATTAAGAGTTATACAACGGGGCGAAAATAAGGAAAGGATTCTGTGTGCGTGGGAACAATCTGAAGTTATTACAGGTGGGTGAGAGGGGCTGATCACACACACATCAACATGATAGGGAGAATAAAAGCAATGGGAATCTCTATGAACAAGGAGTGAAGAATCATGCAAGTCATTTCAATAATTGTGTGGTGCTCTGATTTATTTCTATACATCCTACTTTCAAAACAACCACAGCATGCTAACGTGCTAATAAACACTAAACAGCGTACAACCGAGGAAGGTGAGTGTGTCATCATTTAAGCAAATATTTGGTCATAAACCAAGGTACTGGACAAATTCAAACTTTGATCTAATGATGACATGTTGAGATATTAAAAAGGTTTTAAAGTTCATCAAGGAGGGCATCAATCTATCCAATAGTTATTTCGTTTTTGAGACGGTCAGTGGATCTCAAACGTTGGTAGGCTTCATCCTCTTGAGACCACATGTGTCTACAAAGTCTTATGGCTATCTTTTGCTAGTTATTTCAGTCACAACCAACGTGGCATACTGACCGATCGAATGTTTCAGTCCCTAAATATACACCTTGGATTGTTTTTAATCATGTCAAATATATAATTTTGAAGATGTTTGTGAAGAAATATCTATAGGCACATTATACAATGATGCAGTGAATTAGAGCGGAAGTCAGGATCTGCCAGATTGGGGTGTTAAAGGCCAACGATCACATTCTGTTGTCCTCAGGGTCGGGAACATGTGACGGATTTAGTCCAAGCTTTAAACTACTTAAAATGCTGTTACAGGGAACCCGCAGCTGCATGAGTGAATGTAACAGTCTAAACATGGCTGGATTTGAAGTCGGAGAGGTTAAAGATGTCAGCAGCAAGGAGCCTTAGAGCTATCATCTTTCCAGTCCGTGTGCAACATCATGATATTCTGTGTATTGTAGGTAACCCTTCACCCCTAATCCTGACTGTTATGTAATGGTGAGAAAACATGCTTTTTTTTAAATGCATGTAGGTAATAGCATGTAGAAAGCTGCAACGCTATCATAGGACATAAACCTTAAAAACAAAACTAACACAAATGGTCCCTCCAAAGTGGACCCAGAGCCACACTTTGGGGGGGTGGCTAATGGACAAACACTTGTGTAATGAAGCTGCTCTCTGTCCAACAATACGTCTGGTTGCATAAGCAGGTCCCACGTGCCAACATAAAGCATGAACATTACTGTATTAACATCAACTTCACACTGTAAATCATCAACTGTACGTCTCCACTTACCATTTGGTGTGTAGGGTTGTATTTGGCTGGATCTACTTTTCTTGCTGCAGGGACTTGGGTAGATGGACGTGGGTGGCATACTAGGGTGTCCCATTCTGCTCCATCTCCTGGTGAAACTTTCTCAGGTCGACATGTTCAGTTCTTTTTCTTGCTGTGTCGGTCTTTGGAGTCATCAGCTGTTGATTTGAGGAAACGACTTAACCTACACATGGCTCTCGCTTTACTGCTGCCCTGTTGTTGTGTGCAAAATAAGACATATGTCTGTTTACACGCCTGTTGAGTCTGTCTTCCTTGTACTCTGCCTGGCCCTGTCCACTCTCAGGGTTAATATAAGCAAATCCTCCCTAAAGCTCCTCTCTCCCCCCCCCCCCCCCCCCCCCCTGGGTGTGCATGTGTGTATTGTATGTGAGAGCAGTTAAGGTATTAGCGCTTGGCTGTATTCTTACCACTCTAACATCTCCCACAATGCCTTGCGAGCTTCGAGTAATTCTGAGAAACACACGGGTGGGAAACTGGCATCCGTTTTTGTACACAAGTGTATTATTAGATGGCATTTTTCCTAAAATGTTTAACAAAGATGTACTGCAACTCTTAAGCCAGATGTCTCTATACAATTCAACTAATGTAAATGATGATTTGACCCATCATTACAACTTGTTAATAAGTGAATATTATCCATCTCTGACGTCTGGATTTTAAAAAAGAAATCTCCCCAAAACTCAAAACAATGTAATCACTTTTAAATTCAATCCATTCTCTATTTAGGCACGGCTAAATGCGATATTTATGATATCAATATCGCAAGACAATAACAGCATCAAGAGTTTGTTATAAAAATCCAATCTTTATATTTTACTCAAATCCTGAGATTCCAGTCAAAACAAAGGTTTTTATCAACAATCTAGTACAGAACAAAAATATTTTCAATTGGAAATGTAACCAATAAATACAACAGGGACACGGGAGACATTGTACCACCATCAGAAAATAGAATCCAGACCTCTGATACTATCCGTTCTAAATCACGAGCGGCACACCTGAGCCTGGATTTTTTTCTCACTGAAAACATAGTTTAAAAAAATCAACTGCATTCAGTTCGACTACACATATGAAACCTGCTACTAAAGAAACAGAGGATTCACTTAAAGGCATTTAGGGAAAAGTGTTATTGATTTACCCATTTCATTTTGCATTTCTAAATGAAAATAAAATATTAAAAAGAGACATACAGCTTAATACTGCACAATGGCTCATAAGCAAGGGACAGGATTAGTGTTCAATTTAATAGTAAGAGTGTATTAAAAAACACATGCTACCAGGGATGGTATAGCACACTATAGTATCCCAACTCCTCTCCCTAGTTGACTGTTTTAATTCCACACATCAATGCTATGTCTCCGTTAACACAGATCTACCAGAGGTTCATGACGTCACCGACGGTCCAATCAGAGCTCTAGGGGAAATGCCTGGTGTCAAATAAACACTCCAAGAATGCTCAACAGTCAACTCATTATTCTTGATGCATTGATTATTGAAGTGCAGTTGAATATTTTAAACTGAAGACGTTTTTTATCCTTGTGTTTTTTTTTGGCAGATTTTTCTTTAGTAGCAAATTAAAAACGAAAAAATATTTTACTGGCATAACAGTAACCAGAAAAATACATTTCAAGTAAAAATGTGAGGATTTGCCCGGGTTGATGTAAGATTCCTTGCTTGAATTATTATCCCAGTCTGGCCCTGAGCAGGAGTTAGACCAGAAGATCGAAACCACATTCATTTATGTACATTAAATATGTAGTAGCAGCTACGAGTGGAAACAGATAGCCTAGCTTTGTCCAAATTCAATTCAATCTGAACATGACTTATTCTGTACAAACAAAGTGTAGAAAACACAATACCAAACCGTAAAACCACTACTTACACTTCAGATTTTAGTGTGTGGTTCCAACTAATTAGATGTCAGGTGTTAATTGGGTGGGCTTTCAGTTGCTGGCAGGTGGCCTTTGTTATTGTTGGTCAGACACTAACTGTTTCTACCTGTTTCCAGCCTTTAAGGAAAGCTAACCCCATGCTGTTCCCAGCTACATATTTAGAATACGGACTGACAACAAAGTGGTATAAATCTTCTTATCTAACGCTCTGCAGGAAAGCTAGAGCATTTCCAAAAACAACCAATTATTCCTTCAAGTCTTTTTTCAAGATGTAACATAATACGTTGATGCTGAGCCCGCCATAGCGGTGATCTCTTTTCACAGAGTGTGCAGAGCCTGTGTTTCATCCCTTTGAATGGGACTATAATTGGTTCTTTGGACTGGTCATGTGACATTGTGTCCAACTATCCCTGTTGTATTGAGCCCACTGGAGACAGTCTCATATCCAACAGACACCAGCGTGAGGACATTACCCTGCGCATCATCCGGCTGGCACTGCTCTGCTTGGGTTTCCATCAGAACAGCCGCTGCACTCTCCTGACTGATCTTCTTCCTGGCTTTGCCTCGAGCCTTGCCCTTCGAAATGACCTTGCCTTTCTCGTTGACCCCAGCAGACGCCTTGTGAGGGGACTCAATGTCATTCGGGCGGGATTTTCGATGGCGCCTGCGGATACGGCGCATCGGCGGAGCGGAGTCAGCCGGGTCTGATGCTGCTGCGCCGGACAGGATCCGGATCTGCTGCTCGATAACCATAATGACCATGTCCAGGGCTGCGTCCAACATACCGAGACCCAGGCCGTGAGTGACGTTATCAAACGCACCGCTGTTCACCGGGTCCATGAAGCACTTCCTCATGTCCTCCAGGTGGTTCCTAAGAAAAAAAAGTGTGTTATTATGGTCTTCATCCGCACTTCTTGAAGGCTAGGTTATGGCGAGGACATGTAGTACGTACTTAGTTTCAATTATTTTGGACCAGTGTTGAACTGTGTTGGTCTCAGGGATGAGTTGTTTAGCCATGTTGCTGTAGTCGATGTAGTCATGGGCAAAGTCCTTCATATCGTCACACAGTGCTCGGGTGTCGCCTTCCCACATACACAAATTAAACCACAGTTAAGTCTTTTGCTTTCTTGTTAGCAACATCACATTTACACATCCTTTAACAGATCTGTGTCACCTTCAGTGAGTTTGGAGAAAGAGGAAGAAACAGAGGTAGTTGTGCTTGGTGTGAGGCCGAGAACATTCAGTGACTCCAGCAGAGTTTTCTTGCTGGCCGGGCCTCTGCTGACCCGAGTGTATGCTGCCAGGGAGCGCAGCGACATCTTCTCCGGGGCCTGCAGGCGTCGCTTGATTTCATCATACGAGATTAGATATTTCCCTTTAAACAGATCAAGACAGTGGGAGGGAAATCAGCACAGCATGGACTTAATAGTATTTAATAATGTCAATCATAAATGCGTTAAACTTGAAATGTACAATGTTTTCAATGACATATCGGGCCACTTACGAGCCTTAGATCCTTTCATGTTGGGATCCAGAAGTGACGACACCTCAGCAAAAGGCATGTGGGTTGCAGATTCTGGATTTGTGCTTGAGTTTGGAGGCGGGTCCTGATTCTGGGGCACAACCTCTGTCTGCTCGGGGGCAGACACCTGCATCTGGGGCATCTGAATATGAGGCTGTAAATGGTGCATTTCCATCTGGTTCTGGTCAAACTGGCCTTGTATTTGAGGGAGAATTAATGTGCTTTCAGATAAACCCTGGAGCCCCATGCTGCCATGTGCCACATTGCCAGTTTGTTCTGAAGCCACCTGGAAGATGCCCATTACGGGTTTGACCACGGTGAAAACCATGTTCCCCTGGGCGTCCAGGCCCACCACCCGAGTATTTGGGTCCATGTCTTTGCTGAAATGTGACCTTTCTAGCTGAGGGAGGAGGCTCCAGAGGCTTTAATGATCCGATCAGATCACCTTAGAGGCCCATGTAGTGTTACAGTGTCCTCCTCTGTTCTTAAATTGTTATGGCTGAAGCTGACTAGACAAGGAAACGTAAACTGACTCTCCCTACAGTCCAGATAAACCTCCCACTTTGAAACTGTTAGAGCGTTCCACTTTCTGTGCAGTATCAGGAAGCGTGTTATGCTTCATGGAAACATCACAGCAGAGGATTCATTCTGAAAGAAAAACATAGTAACAACCTGGTTAGTACCAAATCATTTCTAATTTTCTCACATTCAAAGGTAAAGCTCTGTTGACTTTATTAATTATGATACTAATCTATAATAAATAAATAACATTATAATTACTAACTCGCCTGTGGGAAAGTCAAAGTCAATCCATTAGAAGCTATGATAATAATTGTTTTCGGAGAACTCACCCATAATTACTGATTTGGTTTTGGAATAGTAAAAGGCAAAAGGATTTTGTACCAAATGTTGTTACCCTAACCCAGCTACAACATTAAGCGATGAACACATTCATAATTATAATCCAGTTAAATTATTTATATTTTGATTTGAGCTGTTCTGCATAATGAGCAATTTAATTTCTCATAGTAGGCTATATGCAAACACTTAGACATTGGTAACCTTTTTGAATCCAGGTCTTTTCTTTTTAGACTGCAGTATTTCAAATGTTACACATGTAAAATAACTATATACAAACATAAATTGTTTTAAACAAATGTGAATACAAATCACCAATAACACCATTGATACTTGGTTCTGGTAATTTAATTGTGTTCTCTTTCAATGCTATTCTCTTTAGACTTTACTAGATGTTTTTATCAAATACAAGCCCATGATGGAACATGTGCAAAAGTATGAATAGAGGTTGAACATTAATTTGAGGGATAAAGAGTTAGTGTTATCTGGAGAACAAGAAAAATCAAGTGAGTCCAAAGTTAGTTTACGTAAATGTGGTTTGGTAGAAGTCAGGGTCACAATGACACTACATAGGCCTATTTGTAATTGTATCCATCGACTTGAATGAAAAAGACACAGCAGGAATGTGATTTTCTCGGTGGGAAAAACCCATCCAGGTGAATTACGCACCATACAAAAGGAAAATGTACGCCTGGCATGGCATGTGTTTAAATTGGACCTTGCAAAGGGCTAAGCAGGCAAGTTAAAGGTCAGCTTTTGTGTCAACATCACTCCTGTTGTCTGTTTTACTCGCAGCTCCAGCGCAGCCAGTGCTGAAAGAAGAGATTGGGACGAGACGTATGAACAGGATCTATTTCAGGTCAACTTAGTATCCTGTCATTGTCCAAGTAACCACGCAATAAAATGTAATTTAACAACGTTATACATGGCGCAGAGAATCAGCCCATGCTAAACGCGCTTGATTACCATATAGGCCTACTGTATATATAAATATACAGTGATTACTCGTTTTAAGTCTCGCGCTCAGAACGTGCAGCTCTGGTGTACAAATGAATAACTTTCGAATATATCATTCAACAAGAAAACTTTCCTTCATTTTGGAAACATTTAATAACCACAGTTGCTCATTTTGAATTGTAGGATTAATTTATAAGGAAAAAGCTGACATTAAAGCTAACCTTATCAACTATCGACGCATTATATCAACAATGCTTCATTTATCGTAACTAACATTCATCATGGCTGCCATGGGCGGCTGCTGCTGGGTTTTTCTAAACGGCAGGCCCGAAACTTTGCACAAAACGAGATAAACTATAGCGGTTCTGGACGGGACTGCCCAAATGTAACCGCTAACCTAAGATGCAACTAGTGACGGCTGCCCCACTCACCAAACTGCCGTCAGAGTTTTCCTAAAAGGCCACTGATCCTAGAACGGTCCGTATCGACATCAGCGACATTTTTCCTCCTTCTCCGCTGTAGCTTCGGCGGGTTGCAAATCAGCTGTACGTGCACTACCGCCCCAGAACCGTAATCTCTCCGCTGATTGGTCGATTGACACATCAATCTTGAAGTATGTGACTCCTCATTGGTTAGGAATGCCGTCAGTAATTTAGAGGAGGCGGGATTTCCGACGTAGTCTTTTTCATACAATGGGATGAAAATATTCTTTTTGTTCCTTTCGGACTTATTTCACAAGTGTTTTCATACACAAATATATCGAAGAAGTCTATTTGAAGCATATAAGTGCGTACATAACCATTTGCAAAAGTATATACTTACTTAAAGATACTTTGCATTTGGTGCAGCAGTATGGAAGAAGCAGTTTGACAAGTGATGCGAACACCCTTATATATTTAAATAAAATCGCCCTTTCACTCATAACATTTACACGCATTTGCGATTACAATTATATGTGCAGGCGAGGGTGCCCATGCCAGATTTAAGGACTCAAAACAATCCTAAATAGGACATGCAACTTTCAATATCAGCCATACAATGACTATAATCCTCCAAATTGAATAATAAATGCTAAAACAAGCTAAATAACAGCTCAAATTCCTCTTAGGATAACAAATGTGCAGAAATGGTCCATCAGATGGCCTACTTTCCTTTGGATGCTGAATTTCTTCTGCCCATATGTGACTGTTCACCCTCTAGGGGACGTTTTAGAATATTACATCCAATTAGCAGAAAGCATAATGTGAGTAAACATTTTCTGCTGTAGAAATGACTTAGAAATGTCATGGTAACAGATGCGAGACTATTCATTTGCACAGATTCATTATTTAGAAAAATACAATTACACACTGACACTCATTTTAATCCTGGTCCCACATTTTCATTGGCTGCCATCAAAATGTTTTTAAATGGAGCCAATTAATAATGTGTTTGTACCAGAGAAACAAGGAGCAACATTTCTCATCTTCTTTGAATTTATGTAGGTACAAATTAAAAAAAATGTACAAAATAAAGCATAGAAAGCAGTAATTATGAAAACAATGTCGATGACAACAAAATACAAGTAAAGGCAACAGTTAAATATTTCATTAAAAACAGCCAACTACTCTTGAAAAGCAACTTGTGGTACATACATCTACACAAACAGACATGACATTAAACAGTCATGTTTGGGTAAGAGAAGGCATCAACCCCGGGCGTGTGAGAACACAACATTGAGTTTGAATCCAGACGGGAACAACAATCAAGAAGATTTTTTAACTCAAATATGAGCATGTCATTAAATCGGGACGTCACTACAAGATACTGAAACAATTTGATGTCGGGCCATTTCCTATTATGCAGTTTTTACATTGCCATTACAAAGTATTAATGATTCCCCATTAAGTCAATGCTGGCCCTTATCACAAGCACTGAACATTACCAAACCATATATTCTCATAACGCACAAACATTAGTACAATGTTGCATTCATAGTGAGCTTGACGTTATCCTGACCTGAGGATACCAAACACAATTTAGCACGACAGCAAGCTAAAGTGGAAACACTGGACAGAACCCAACAGAACTTTATGTTGAACAATCTTTGGTGTCTGCAGGCTGATGGCTCTCAGAGCGCCGCTGCTCAGTGTCCACAGCAAAGCACAGAGGAGACCTGCGTGGAGGTGTCTCAGTCATACTGCCTCACAGTCCTGCCTGATGTCGGTCACTCAGGGGTTAAATGCTGGGCTGGGGGGCTGGTTTGGGTGTTAGTGCTGGTGTTGAGGATACATTGGGGTGCTGGCTCAGTGTCTGCGTGTGCGCTGCGCCCCGGTCCCTGTGGTGCTGATGTAGAGGAGGGGCTGGGGCTGCCGCAGCTGGGATCCCCGCTTCAGGTTATTCATGTGGGCTGTGGAGGGCTCTGTGTTTGAGCCTGTAAAAAGAAAGGGACATAACAAATATACTCAATACAAAGTTGTTACTGAGGACAATACTTGGTTTACATTGGCAGTGAAGGTGGTTCACCTGTTTGCTGGATGTTGTGGTGTGCCCTGATTTTGGCGAGAGGAGGGACCCCTCTGAACTGGGGGCGGAGCATGGGAGCCTGTGGGGGCCCGTTGTTGTGGAGATAGGGGTCTGATGTGCTGTCCAGAGGGCGGAACCTCTGAGCTGTGGTTGTCTTTGTTTGAGGCAGCTGTAAACAAGAAGAGGGAGAAATGATATCATGCTTTTCTTATTTTGTACTAAAATGTTACTCATTCAATTTGCTTCGATTTTACTATGCTAATTAAAATATTAAAGGAAGCCTCTATTAATTATTAAACACATTTGTCATCCCACATAACACATTATTACTTCACCTTATTATACTTTAAGGAATCTTGTGTGAAAGTGTCATGATCAGCATATGCATTACTGGGATGTGGCCTAAAAACGTGTTTAGTTTGGTTAGTTAGTTAGGTTTGCTCAGTTCATCCTTGAGCAATGTCACAACGTGATATGGTCTATTGAGGCTGGTTGCCATTTGCTTGACATTTTTCTTACCCTTAACGGCCATAAAGAAATGGCTGCTTTGTTTGTTCTTTATTAATATTTCATGTTAATACATCATTGTCTCCTGTGCATGCATAATTTGGAAAATACTCACTGCTTGACCAGTGACCTCGAAAGAGCGGGAACGCCTCTTCTTGCGGCGAGCCTCAAAGTCCGCCTCTCGGGGCGTCTGGTTTTTAATCGGGACCTGGCGGTTGCGTGGGCGTGTCCAGGTCACCTGCAAGCCAGGCCCCTCCCCCGTACTGCTGGACAGGTTGTCGTCCGAGGTGGCGTGTCTGAGCTCGGGGCTGGGCTGCCTGCCACGTCGCATCGGCAAACCTCTGGGGGGGGCCTCACTCAAAGAGAGGCTGCTCTTCTGCTTCTTGGGGTCCAGAGGGGAGGGCGGAGGGGGTAACCGTAACGAGTCCGCCTCCAGGGCTTTGGAGCGACGACGGGCTGCTTTTACTACGATGTTCTGGACCCCTTTCAGGATTTGCTGCCGCTCTGCAGAGACACAGGGATTTATATTTGACCCACTGTACCACACATTAAAGGCTACAGAAAAAAATACATTTCATGGGCACAGCTAACGGTTCAGAGATTGAAAAAGATTAATTTCATATCATATTTGTATGTGCTAAAAGACTATAAGTTGAACATTCTCAATTCATTAATGATATTTGTTGTCGCTCCACTAACCTGTCCTGAATATATTCTGTTATCTTACCTGTTCGAGTAATGGCGACCTCCGCCCCGGCCTCGCTGCTCTCGGGGGACGAGTCGAGGTGGCTGCTGATGCTGTGGCTGAGGTGGGTGTAGCTCAGAGAGCTCTCAGGGGCCAGAGGCTGCAGCTGCAGACATGAGATCCAGAGGTAGTCACAGATTCACTTTGCTTTCAGTCAGGGTCATGTTGAGAGCCATCTGAATCAACTCTGTGCCTCTCGGAAATGATTCTTTGAATAGGGCACTTGGATTCTAGCATTCAGAACTCTTTTTCATTTCGTCTATGAGTCACACTGCTGACTCATTGACACAAGAGGAAATTAGATGGAGGTAATATTACCTTAAGCCTGGAACCAATATGTAGAGCTGCATCCATTAGTCGACTAGCTCAGTGGTTCCCATCCTTTTAACTTCAGGGACACGTTTTATTAAGTTAATTTACGGTCCGTGCCTTACTTTTATAAATACTTTTTATATAAAATATTTTATGGATATTTAATTATATATTTAATTAATCAAAAAACAGGACAGACCAGGTGTTCAATTGTAACATTTTGCAGAAATGTTCCTTACATTTCAATAATTTTTTACTGGTCTTTAAAAGGCCTGGTGATAACTTGTTAAAGATGTATTATTTGCAAAAATGTCATAAAATTCAGTTTTAAGCCTCTCAAAATAATTGTTTTGGACTGGCTATGTAAAAGACACCTTGGACTTTGAGAAGCTGGGATGGACATTAATCTCTATTTTGTGACATTTTACAAATCAAATGATGAATCAGTTAATTTTGAAGATAATTTGCAGATGAATCTTTGAAAATGTATTGTTAGCTTTATCCGTACAAAGATATCCTTCTGCTGCTTTGTGAGTTTCAACATGGAAAGCTAAGCAAAAACCCTGAATGGAAAGAGAGTTGAGAGAGAATACTCATGACAGCTCTCAGTCTCCATTGTGCGGGTGCGTGGGCTGCAAATGAAGTTGTTGAGGGAATATATATGTGAGTATAATTCAAAGAGGAATTCGTATGGCTTGAAGTCAAAAGCAACACCTGACGGAGCTGTATTAATTCACAGCATGAGGCACCTCTCAGGGACAGCTATTGAAATGGAATGAGTCAGAGCGAATGCTGCTCATTATAAGTAGAGTTAGAAAAGTCCTCACCTCTCTGTTACCCTTGCCGTTGATGTGGATCGGAAGGGGGGTCATTACAGACGAGTTTTTCAACTGCCTGGCATGAGGGCTGCTCTTGAAAACTCTGTTATTGTCGCTGACAGAAAAAGAAATATAACAAATGGAGAAATTAACTTTGCTATTGTTATTGTAATATGTACATTTTGCTGTTTATATCAAATCAGCTGTTGAACAGAAACATATGAACCAGATGTGCTCTTACAGCTCAGGCTCGTGCAGGATGGGGGGCAGAGTGTGTCTACGGATTTTGGCTTGGCCTCGCCTGTTATCAGCGCACATGTTGCGTACACTCTCCTGGTCTGAGTCCATGTCCTGCGTGTTGTCGCGACCCTGACCAGGCAGGGTGATCTTTGGTAGAGAGCCCTCCTGAAATAATTGGGAGGAATTATAAGTGATGATATTCGTATAGACAACCATATGTTTGTATCATCTATTTAAATACATTTGACCTACCTTGATGGTGTGTCTGATGGTCACCTTATCCAGGGCCATGGCTCGGTCCAGCTTCCTCTCATCTAGCTGCCTCATGTAGATCTCATACAGCTCCTGGAGGTGTGGAGGGACGAGCAGACTGTGGTCTGGAACACAAACACACAGTTCAGGTCAATTAACAACCGACTATTCTATTTCAATTAATCTACTGATTACTTTCAGGCATTGTCATCAAATGCCTTGTTTTGTCGAACAAACATTTCAGAGCCCCGATAAGGTTTACTATTATCTAACAGCAACGAAAGCAGAACGTCCTTAAGGCTGAGAAACGGGAACCAACAGAAGTTTGGAATGTTTTCGATCCAAATAGTTGCATATTTTTTGTTTGCTTTGCTTACAGTATGACCGTTTTTTGACACAGGCATTTCTGATAACCTTTTTTAAATTGATGTATAAGGGCTAAACCGTTTTTGGAGTTATTGCTGCCATACCCACCATCAATGAACTGCCTCTGCTGCTGTATGATCTCGTCACACAGGTGTCTGTGCTGCTCGAAGCGCTGCACCACAACGTTTTTGTGCCGGATGACGTTGTCTTTGAGCAGTGCGTGGGACTGCATCTCTGTGTTCTCGATCTCCAGCTCGTGGACCTTGCAGAGGAGACACAGAACCTCCCGCTGCTCCTCTGAGCTCACCCGCTGTGGCAGCAGCTCCTCCAATCGCCGGGCCCGATCCCTAAGCTCCAGAAATCTGCGCTCGTGTAATGCCTTGAGGATGAGAAGAACGGTATGAGACACTTTGTTTATAAGGTATAATAATACAGTGCTTAGTATCTAATAGATGTCTCCTCTACCTTCTGTTTGTGGATCCTTTTCTGTTCTGCCATGAGTGTAACAAGGTTTTCCCGGGCCATAGCCACCTCCTGGGTCTCTGTGCTGTCAGGAGGAGACTCGGAGGAATCAGAGTCCTTCTCACTTTCATCCTTATTAACACTTTCCTTCCTCCTTTCAGCCCGCCACTTCCTCCTGCGTCTACTCCGCTCCTGCTCCCAGCTGAGTGAAGAAAGATAAACAAACATTTAAACTGCCATGAATAATGATATGTCATCTGGTTCATAATTCTGTCCCCTGTTCTTAAAGATTACTGTATGTTTGCTATCAGATAGGGAAGATATACAATGTTAACACTGACTCTGCAATAGTTAACAGGTGTTTGGAGGTGTCGATCTGGATCTCCATGTTGTTGTTTTCCAGCTCCATCAGGCTCCTCCTGATCTCCATCTGTTGGCGGAAGGCATCCAAGAGCTGCTCCCTCAGCTGGTCCATCTCCGCCCGACTCTGCTGGCTGGAGTGGGCCTGGACCTCAGCTACGAGAGGTGATCAAAGGTGATGATAAAAAGCGAGGAGTAAGGAAGCAGCTGTGTAGAATAGTCATTTTAGAGCTTCTTTTGGCAGATATTCTTCATGTACTGCAGCAGGAGGCGGTGTGGAAAAGACTTTACCCTGCACATGGCGGATGTCAGCCCGGTCTGAGTTGAGCTGGCGGCTCGCCTGATCTGCAATCTTCTTCTTAAGACGCTGGATCTCGCAGCGCAGGTCTGAGATAATGTTGGTGTACTGGGCAATGTGGTATGACACATGTATCAGGTTCCTCTTAACCTGAAGCACAAAGTGATGAGAAATACAATAATTAGAATACTTGAGATATTTACATGGTTCTTAAAATTCGAACCAAGTAGCTTAATTTGGTCCTGAACTACAACACTGAAATAGCAATACATCGTCTTAATAAACCTTAACAATCTACTTTACAAAGATATAGCTGCAGTGGGACCTGCAAAATTAAAACAAATTGCAAGATACTGCCAATCGAAGACATTTTACAGTGAAGGAGTATTTATATGAAACATTTCATTGCATCAAGAAATCCAGTCTTTTCTAATTTTACGAGTAGTAGAGAGAGATAAGGCGTAAAGATCAAATGTGAGTTCTCACCCGTGTGCGTATGCTTTTGGCACGGTCAGCGTACGCCAGCGTGTTACGAGACTCCTCAAAAGCCACGGAGGCGGGGCTAATGTGGGCGATCATGACCGTCCGGCTGTTCCCGCCCAGCGAGTCCTGTCAATCAAAGCCATCAGAAGAATTAATAATACATAAATAACTTCTGAATGACCACATACAGTGAGGGTATTTTCTACAGTTTGTTCCCTATAATTGATATTGCTGTACCTTCAGTAATCGGGTCAACTTGCTGTCTCGGTAGTTGACGTACTTGCCCCCATTTTTTTCGCTCAGGGCGTTGATGCAGTTGCCCAAAGCGAGGAGAGAGCGGTTGATGTGGGCCCCCTCTTTCAATCGCTGACCCCTATTCTGAGTCTGATAGATAGACAGATGTGTGTGAGAAAACATATACATTCGTATTTTTTGTGCATTCCATGGTCTTATTGTTAGAGTAAACGAAATGAAGGGATATACAGGGAGAGGTAAAACATGAAACACAGGTTGAAGCTAAACGGTAACCAGTAACTTTAATGTCAGCAGCTTAATGACCAAAATAACTTCTTTATCAACTTGTTACCCTAGGCAATGGGATCCCACATGAACACAGTCATTTATGTTTGAGTTTTTTTATTTGTCCCCTTCTCATTGATTTTACACCCAAAAAAATAATACCAATCAGTGTTTTCTTTAACACGAGTCACACCTATTCAACATAGCAGAGCATCATTTAATTATTTAAACATGTTCAGGGGCTTTAAGGACTTTACCTCCAAGGCATCCTACTCTAAATACGGCTCTTGGATTTCTTTCAATTTTCCATCCTTGCCCAGGAGATGGCATTACCTCCCTAACTTTCACTCTTCTTCTTTAGGAGCACATACAATGTTCAAAGCTGCTTCAAGTGACAAAACTCTTGTTCAGCTCGATTCTTAATGGAGGCCACCACATGTGCTGTTCATCAATAGCAAGGCCTCTCAAAACTTAAAAAAACTTCCAGCAACAAACTGAACACATCTTTAACATCCTCACTAGAGTGCTTGAAAAGAGAAGGTCAGTGAAAAAGATGTAGTGCAGAAAAGGAATGGGCTCACAGGTAGTTATTTTCCCTGTCTGACACACAGTCCTGCTCTTCTCTACAGAAGTATCGACTGCACCTGTGAGACACCAGAGACATATTTCTCTACCGAGCAGCCAACAGCACGGAACTGGCTGTGATTTATTTGGCAATCATGAAAGTCCTTACCAACTTCAGTCGTCAATTGACTTCTTTAGTTTTTTTTTCCTACTTTGTAAAAGGGCATGTACAGTGGGGCAAAAAAGTATTTAGTCAGCCACCAATTGTGCAAGTTCTTCCACTTAAAAAGATGAGAGAGGCCTGTAATATTCATCCTAGGTACACTTCAACTATGAGGGACAGAATGGGGGGAAAGAATCCAGGAAATCACATTGTAGGATTTTTAATGAATTAATTGGTAAATTCCTCGGTAAAATAAGTATTTGGTCACCTTCAAACAAACAAGATTTCTGGCTCTCACAGACCTGTAACTTCTTCTTTAAGAGCCTCCTCTGTCCTCCACTCGTTAACTGTATTAATGGCACCTGTTTTAACTCGTTATCAGTATAAAAGACACCTGTCCACAACCTCAAACAGTCACACTCCAAACTCCACTATGGCCAAGACCAAAGAGCTGTCAAAGGACACCAGAAACAAAATTGTAGACCTGCACCAGGCTGGGAAGACTGAATCTGCAATAGGTAAGCAGCTTGGTGGGAAGAAATCAACTGTGGGAGCAATTATTAGAAAATGGAAGACATACAAGACCACTGATAATCTCCCTCGATCTGGGGCTTCTTGCAAGATCTCACCCCGTGGGGTCAAAATGATCACAAGAACGGTGAGCAAAAATCCCAGAACCACACGGGGGGGACCGAGTCAATGACCTGCAGAGAGCTGGGACCAAAGTAACAAAGGCTACCATCAGTAACACACTACGCCGCCAGGGACTCAAATCCTGCAGTGCCAGACGTGTCCCCCTGCTTAAGCCAGTACATGTCCAGGCCCGTCTGAAGTTTGCTAGAGAGCATTGAGATGATCCAGAAGAGGATTGGGAGATTGTCATATGGTCAGATGAAACCAAAATAGAACTTTTTGGTAAAAACTCAACTAGACGTGTTTGGAGGAGAAAGAATGCTGAGTTGCATCCAAAGAACACCATACCTACTGTGAAACATGGGGGTAGAAACATCATGCTTTGGGGCTGTTTTTCTGCAAAGGGACCAGGACGACTGATCCGTGTAAAGGAAAGAATGAATGGGGCCATGTATCGTGAGATTTTGAGTGACAACCTCCTTCCATCAGCAAGGGCATTGAAGATGAAACGTGGCTGGGTCTTTCAGCATGACAATGATCACAAACACACCGCCCGGGCAACGAAGGAGTGGCTTCGTAAGAAGCATTTCAAGGTCCTGGAGTGGCCTAGCCAGTCTCCAGATCTCAACCCCATAGAACATCTTTGGAGGGAGTTGAAAGTCCGTGTTGCCCAGCGACAGCCCCAAAACATCACTGCTCTAGAGGAGATCTGCATGGAGGAATGGGCCAAAATACCAGCAACAGTGTGTGAAAACCTTGTGAAGACTTACAGAAAACGTTTGACCTCTGTCATTGCCAACAAAGGGTATATAACAAAGTATTGAGATGAACTTGTGTTATTGACCAAATACTTATTTTCCACCATAATTTGCAAATAAATTATTTAAAAATCAGACAATGTGATTTTCTGGATTTTCTTTTCCTCATTTTGTCTCATAGTTGAGGTATACCTAGGATGCAAATTACAGACCTCTCTCATCTTTTTAAGTGGGAGAACTGCATGTCATTTTTTTTACTTTGCCTGTCACTTGCAAAAAAAATTCAAAGAAGTAATAATGCAAAAAATATCCATGTTTCGGGAAAGAAACCTTCCTTCAATGATCACAGAGAGAAAGGGAAAATGACATGATGGTTACAGTCGACCTGGTTAAAGGAATAAATAAAAATGTTTGGGTAAATCAAGGTTTTCCTCAGTATAAGAAAGTAGCTATTATGAGAACTGAAAAGTACCCAATGCAGCAAATGTTTCCTGGGATTTAATGCTATACTATATATTAGTTTATTGTTGGTGATTCATGTATGTGCAAGTTATATTTCATTGTTGAAGCTTGGCGAGATGTTAACTTTAATGTTATTGTTTGTATGTTAAATCTTAGTTTGAAAAGTGAGTAGTATTTAAAGTTGGAGTATAAAGTGGAAATACACATTTCATGAAATTCCACTCCACAGCTTTTACTTTTCTTTGGTGAAACTGCAAAGCATTGTGTTGCACTTTAACGTCATCCCATTTGCCAAAAGGTTGGAGTTTAATTAAGTGCATAGCGGGCCGTAATGGCAGATATAAAGGGGCTTTCATTAAAGTGTCCTGAGGTTTATGGGAACCTCAGTCCTCTGGTCTGTTGTAAAGATAGGCTGCCAAGCATCCCCAGTGAGCAGACTCTCACAAAGCAGAGCCTTGTAGTTTTCAGGTTGTACATGTATAATGTGTCCATAGAGGCTTAAAAGAGCTGTACAAACAGTCTTTGAACTTCAGTTTGGCAGAATGGTTGACAGAAGTGTTTGCAACCACGTAGACATCTGCAAACAAAACACCTGTAAAACGTAATTTCCGCCAATTACTCTCCTCCTGACTGGGGATGTAAACACACACCTGTGCCGCTCGTTCAGATCCGGCGAGGTCGATCATGAAGAGGCGTGCAAAGCGGACTTCCTGCAGGATGTCTCGACACCGGCTCTGCTGCTTCACGGCCACCTGCAGCACAGCGTGGGAGCGGGACGACGTCTGGTTGGCGGCGGTCGGCTCTTGAGTGCGCTGCTTGTTGCCCCTCATCAGTAATTCCATGATCTGAAAACACAAAGGCAGACTTGTTGTAATCATAATGTCTTCATTGAAATAAATGAGAACATGCAGGGTAAGGTGGCTTGTCTAACCTCTTGTGCATTGATGGTAGACACCTCTGTGATGCCAGCCACCTGAATCACTCCTTTAGAGTCTTCTCTCAGGTCCAGGAAGCCCGAGGAGGGGTTCAGCAGGTCACGGATCATCTCGTTGTAGATCTAAAAAGACATGGATAGAAATAATAAATTGACACCTGAATGCACCATCAAAATAAACCAAGTAAAGCACATTAAGTTATGTTCCTTAGAGTTACAGTCAAACATCAACTGGAGGTGCTTGATGTCCTCTGAAAATGCTCCATTCAGGCTTTCAAGCCTCAAACCTGGTACAAAATCTTCAAGTGCTATATGTTCAGCAACTTTTCATTTTGAAACCACACCAATTTGGGTGGCAGGCTTTCATTAGTCGTCTTCAGTGCTTTTATTTCTCAAAAAGCAATTTTGAACTGACTTTGATGGTGCTGCAAAAGCCCCTCAAACTACATAAAAGCCATGTGCAGGAAGTGACATCCTGGAAAAGGACACTGGACATCAAACCTGTGAGGTCGGAGCTGTGAGGACAGTTTGTATTTGTCAAACTGACTTCAGCCACAAACAAAGGGGGAGCTGTTACCTACACAGCCAGGTGGATAGGTCAGTGGTGAAAAGTAACTAAGTACATTTACTCAATAATTGTACTTTTTTTGACATATTTGTACTTTACTTAAGTATTTCCATGTAATAATACTTTAAACTTCTACTCTATAACACTTTGAAAGCCAATATTTAACTTTTTACTCCTCTACATTTATTTAACACTCATAGTTACTTTCTACATATGAAAAACACATGATACTGTACTAATCTACACAGCCTTTCACATATTTAAATAACTACTCTTACATGAATAAAAACAGGATAAATTAACCACAATAATATAATACTGTGAAAAAAAAGTATGCACAGCTTATAATAATGCTATACTTTATGTTATTATGAAATGGGCCATTGTGCAGAGTATTTTTTTACATTTCGTACTTGAAGTATATTTTAATCCTAATACTTTTGTACTTTTACTTAAGTAACATTTTGAAATCAGGAATTTTACTTGTAATGGAGTAAATTAAGACCGTAGTTTTTTGTACTTCTTCCAACACTGCTGATGGTGCTTTGGGCTAATGTCGAATGTCAGCATTCTCACATGTTAAGAAAGAGAACACTGACATTTAGATGTTAAGCAGGTAATGTTCAATGTCAGAGTTTATCATGGTAACATTCGTTATCAGCACTACAACAAAGTACAGTGAGAATGTCATTAATTATTTGTTTGTAAAACAACCCCAATGAGATCCGTGACGCCAGCATACAGTAGCTAAAAGGCTTCTTCTTCCATTGAGGTTCCTGGTGTGAGAAGATGTGGGAAATAAAAAGAAATATAAAAGAGGAAGGGGGAGCAATAACATGTGCCTTTTTTAACAGTTTATTTATTTGCATTCACTCTATATGTTTCTGTGTTTTAGAGATTGCACGTGTGAAAGAGAGAGTGATTTGAAGAAGAAAGGGAGCCGATGTGCGCATTTCGCTCAGTCAGGCTGTAAAATGGCGTTTAACCTCTTTGTGGCGAGGCAGCGGTGGCAACAGATTGCTCCCTGGAAACAGTAAACACACACGTCACACACATACACTTGTGTCAGGATTGATCCCGGAGAGTTCAATACAGGTCAGCTCATTCAGGTTCTATGGTTGTCATTTTAATGGGAACATTTTACTCTGGCAGCTACTAAAGAGCAGAGCTTCAAACACAATGTCAATCATTAAATATAATGACAGTGTTTGGCCCTGAAAACACAAAACGAAATGTCCATGTCTGAAGCTAATCCTCTACCCAGCAGGAAAAATCGGTACCCAGCAAAAAAAAACATTTTCATTTTCAGATAAAGGCTAATTTTTCGTTTTGTACAAGGGTATATTTATCTTACTATCTGTCTTTGTTCCTCTTGCTTTCTCATTTGCTTTCCTGACAGAATACTTTAAACAAATCTGAGTCATTCTTCTCTATATTCATGCTGCCATCCCTTTCCAAATGACTTTGGGAGCTAAATTAGATTCTGATTAAGGACAATTCCAGTGTTAACACAATATAATATTGCCTGTATTATAAAAACAACTCTGCTACCTACAAAGTAAAAGCTGAAAATAGATAAGTATGATTATACAAACTTCAAATTGACCAATAAAGTCAAGAAAAGCCAAAAGTTACCTCTTTTAGTGGAAACACTATAAGCCACACCAAAGAGGCTTGGTTACTGCTATCAGTCAGATGAACCAGCTCCATTGTATCCAGTGCTATTAAGGGCTTTGTCATCAAACACTCAGTCTGAGCTGTACCTGCTTCTCAGTAATGAGGTTTGGAACCGCAGCCAGCAGGCACGCAGAGAAACCGCCATCAACCGCCATCATCAGCCCGCAGGCCTATCAGTGGCAGCATCATGCAGTGACAAAGGCAGATAATCACTAAGCCACCAGGACCACAGATCACTCCTCACCCCAACACAATCACCTCTACACCTACAGCACGGTTACTCACTGTGATGAAATAAAAGATAATGAGAATTAAAAATAAACCTCTTCACTCATTTTGAGTAATGGTCTATTAGGGTCATTATTGCTGCCCCCTCTAATGTCTGCAATATAAATTCATGCAACTATGCTCAACTTCATCGAAAAAGTGTAAGTGATTCAATGCTTTGCCTCAATTCGTCTTGTATATTTTTCTGTGAAAAAAGGTGCAATAAAACACAATGTAAACACTACAGACCATAGTCCACAGCACATATGAGAGAAAACCACCACTCAATAGTCTGTGTTTGTATTCTAAGAATATAAAAGAGAGAAAAGCAACGCAACTGTTATATCTGCTCAGAATACAAATGTACAAAATGTTTGATTCATTGAAGTGGCACTGTGAAGCCTGTGATCTTTTGCCTTTAGAAGAAGAAAGAAGGTAAACACAAAATAGCCTTAATTGTTTTTGACAAGGCAACAGGAGGCAAGGCAAATTAACTGGAATAGCGCCTTTCAAAAGCAATTTAGAAGACATTTCAAAGTAGTTTATAATAGAAATAAAAAAGGAAGCAAGACAAGATATAAAAGAAACACATGTCTATAACAGCACACATATACTAGTGTGGATTTAACACGTTATGAAAAGTCTTTTTATCCGTGTCTGGGCTTCTCGTCAGCGCTGTAGATGCTAGCTCGTGTCATTTCAGATGTGAAACGAATGCCAGGCAAAAGTAATGGACACCTGGCTGCAATTGGCATTAGCTAACAACCTGAGATCTTATCAGTGTGAACAGATGACGGACAAAGAAGAAGTTCTAATTGTGTCGCTGACAGAAACGGCGATAAAAACTATTCAGATGTGAATCTTTAAACTCTTAGTGAGCAATCAAGTTAATGGCTGTAACATTTGGAGCCCTGATTCAGGGTAATGAGGATCTATTTTGCATCACTACTGCTATAACTGGGTGAGTATTTTCGTGTTGAGAATAAGTGTCTAGAGATAAGTTGTGGAAGATGGAATCTGTACCTCGAGATAGGACATGGAGACGCTGTACAGCATGTCGTCACTTGTCTCCTCAATGGCACGGAACAGGTCGTTTAACGTTCGGACGTAGATGCCCGGCTCCTTGTCCGTCCCCAACATGGTGTATGTCTTCCCACAACCTGGAAACAGAAACGGAACACGTTTAAATAAGAATATGAACAAGATGATAATGGGTCAATCTAGTGGTTAAAAGTAAAAGACACAGGGAGTTAATGCAATTTTGAAAATGTCATACTTATCGGCAGAGGTGGGAAGTAGTGGAGTACAAATACTTCGTTACTGTACTTAAGTAGATTTTTCTGGTATCAGTACTTTACTCCACTACTTATTTTTCTGACGACTTTTTACTTTTACTTCTTACATTTTTAACACAAATACCTGTACTTTATACTTCTTACATTTTCCCAACAGGCTCGTTACTTTAGTTTGAATGTGTGTTTGGTGGCGTGATCATTATTATTTAGAGTCATTGCGTGCCTATTGATTTGAACACGATCCGTGTATCCATCATTTCCTGGTCTTCTCTAAAGAAGAGGGACCAATGAAAACGTTGTCATGTTGCTGTTGTTCAGCATCAAAACATTCATTAGCTAACAATGACATTATTGTTCTATTAATATAAAGGGAGCTCAGGTACTCTTTAAAACAGTTGGTAGTTATGGGTACTTTCATTTCGAAGCCAATACTTCTTTACTTTTACTTGAGTAAAGAAGTTTAGTCAGTACTTCTACCAGAGTATTTTTAAACACGAGTATCTGTACTTCTACTTGAGTAAAGGATGTGTGTACTTTTGCCATCTCTGCTTATCGGTAACTAAATAATAAATATGTGATTCTGAACCAAAACACACCAAAAAAGCGAAATGCTTAAAGCTAGGTGTTTTCTGTGCTCACCCTTCTACTGTTGACCAGAGTGTCTGCATCAAGCGCTAACACATGTAATTGGTAGATGATACACTTCTGTTCAGACAGAGTACTCAGTTAACTCTGTGGGTTAGAGCAACACACACAAACACACACTCACAAACCTGTGGGTCCGTAGGCAAACACGGTGGCATTGTAGCCTGAAATGAGGCCCTCAATCAGCCCTTTGGTGGTAGCTCGGTACACCTCATCCTGCACAAGATGGAGACAAATATTTGTAGGGACTCAAATAATGTGCGGCATATGTTTAGATTTTATTTACGGTTTATAGCAAGCCAGAACACTAAAATGTGTATTTTTCTATTTGAAAATGTGCTTTTGACCGACCTGACAGGCTGAGTAGTCAAACGCCACATCAAACATGTAGGTTTTCTCCCTGGAGCGGTTGGCACGCAGGATGTCGTCCGGGTCCTCCATGGGGTCCATCAGAACCACCATCTAATGATGAAGAGCAGGAAAAGACAGGAAAGAGAAAAAAAGAGGCACACGGTATGAGTAGGTGTTAAGGTGTTACGTCTTCAAGAACATGTTGACGTCTGAGCAGCCAATTAACTTGATGATATGTCTCTTGTCGATCACAATGGTAAATTGAGCTAATGAGCAAATGTCCCCTTAATTCAGTGACTTGAGTTTCATCTTGGAAAAGTAAATGACCGAAGGTCTGACAGTTTGAGCACCACTGAATAAATAAATAAAGTCCCTGTCTCACAGATCAGACAATTACAGTTTCCCTGGGAGCTACCATTATCTTTTACTGTTTGTTTGGATTATAAATGTGCGTTATGATGATAGCTGTAGAATAATGAATAAATCAACAGGTACATTGCACAGCTGGAGCATCAGCTGTTGGGCCGAGCTCACACAAAATGCAGATGGCTCCCTATTGCTTGCAGATGCTGTTTCCTTCCTGTATCAAGAAAGTGTAAAGACATCAGACTGTAATAATTATCTGATCAGCTAATTATTAGAGTCTGCTATAAGTTTCAAGATTTTTTTATTAGTGGTTTCCAACCCTTTTTTTCGATTTGATGTAACTGCACAGCTCGATCAGATCCAGAGTACCCCGTCATGTCCCTAAAGTGTCCATTTGAATTTATTTTAAACTATATGTAATTAATCATATAAAAGCGGGTATTGTTCTGAACTTGAAATATACAAACTATCAAATTAACTTCAATGCACTCTTCTTTATATTCAGTATTTCTTTTTCCAACATGGTATTACAAATAATTGTAAGAGATGTCATTCAAATAAATGGAAATGTCAATAGAAGCGGTTTGTGCCAAAGTATGACAGGCTGTCAAAAACAGCCTCCGTTCAGATCCGGGACACTTCATAGCATGTACGTCTGAATGTAAGCAAATGGGCATCCACTCCAGCCATCTGCCATACTGAATGCTGGTTTGAACACAATGACTCAAGGACAAGAGCCTTCATACAGTAGCATCTAAAGGAGAGTGATCAGCTGCAATTACAACAAATATGTTCGTTTTGTGCATGTGACAGTTTGAGCAGTACATGTGTTTACAAACAGATTGAGATGTCTCATTGTTTCGATTGTGCAGTTTGACAAAAGCCTCTTCCTTACCGACAATCATCTGTAAATCCCAGCTGTCCCAAAGAACAGTTCAAGTCGGGAAAGGAACAGCGCGATATTCGACTGCTGTTGACAAATCATTGAGTGGGTGCGATTGGCTTGACAGGTTGTCAACAGCTAAAGGAAAATTATTCTCTTCACTGAGTGGTTGGTTTTTAGCTCTTGCTATACAATTGGCGGGAAAGTCAATAATAATAATAAAGACAAGAACGCAGAGAACCTTTTCAGTTACGAGAAGGGGAGTTTGCCAGGTATATCAGCCGATAAGAACCGTTCATCAGTGGGCCTGGAGAGCCCTCTGAGGCCTGTAATGCTGAATCACCCGGCTTGTTTGATGGCCTCTCAACCACTGAGCCGCTCACTTTGAAGCCCCTCAATTGAAATTCAAGAGGAGACGAAAGACGGACGGGTGGAAGAGCTGAAGCAACAATATGACGTGGTCGTCTTTTTTAGTTCATTCATTTACTGAGAAGGGAATATGCCTTTTCATGCTGCTTTCCCAAGAAGGGTTTATGCTTTTCCATGGCGTCCTCACAGGGAATATGAGGACCAATTGGGCTCGAGACACACGAGAGGATTTGAGAAGAAAGTAGCTTGTGCAGCATTTGATGATACTCTCTTTTCTCCCCTTCTTCTTTCTCCCCAGTCTTGTAACTTCCTGCTTTTCCACTCTTCTTTGCACACCGTCCAGATGCAATGACATGGAAGTTGTGATCACATTTCACAGGAAAGAACAAAGGAGTACTTCTTAGTCTCGGCCGATCTGATGACTTCAGAATCTTTTTAATTGCATGAAAAAGGGACATGCAGCAAAAGGATGTTCACCCTGAAGTGGATTCATATATGTCGCTATTAGGATGAGGGTTGTCTTCAGGCTGAAGTCCTATTATTGTCGTCCCCTCCAGAGCACCATGTGAAGCTTTTGTTATTAGAAGACAGTGTCGTGTGGTCTAATTAGCCATTGTCTATAACCAAAATGGGACATTACAGCAGTTGAGAGCTAGCATGTGTAGCAGGAGCCCGCTGTGTCATGGTACAGACATGCAGAACATAAAGGACTTAGGGGAAGAGAGCTTAGGCTGCCTTTGGTATAGGCTGTTAAATCGAATTCTGGTTTATACAATTTATAAATACATTTTGACCCAACACACAATAAATAAAGCAGGAATATAGCGTCTTATAATCAGCAGGAGCAATAGCAATCATCTCATCTCCTTAATCGCAGATAATATTACTATTAATTGTCATAAGTGAATAACAACCATCATTTAGCAAACAGTAGAAGGTCTTGTACACATCTTTTCCATCGCCTCCAACTGTACGTGATGTCTTTAAATATGTTTCGATTTTGATGGAGACACAATTTTGCATTTCAAGTGTTATTTATGTGATTTTTTTGGCAAACTGAGCAATAGCAACGAAATAATGGCTCATACAATACCTATTTACCATGACAAATAAACTGAACTGCTGCACCAAGGCTGTCATTAAGTAACTATTTTGTTCATTAATGTATCTAAAAAAACCTGCAAATCAGAGCTTCTATGCAAACATCTAAACTTATCAATGAATCATCTTTAAATGTCCTCGTTGACGCAAAAATGTGTATACCCCACTTTGTGATTTAAAATATGGCAGTTCAGCCTGTTACTATACGCCTGGTGAGTGTGTGTGTGTAAAGGTGTTTCTTGAGAAAGCCGATAAGCATGCGACAATGCTCTTACATGATTGCATGTATATTAGGTATCAAATAGTGTGCTCATCCATGCGCAGTTGTGTCTTTGTGAAAGCACTTGGGAATATCATTAAAGGCGAGGGTGTTGATAACAACTCTAGTCCCATCTGTCGCCCGTGTTTCTTGAGTTACAGTACCTTACAGAGCTCCACCCAACATCCACATGCAGCAGCTGGTGTGCGGCAGTTTCTATAGCACTAATAAGTCTTCTGGTAAGACTGTAAGATGCTGGCTCTGATGAGAGTACACTGTGTGGCAACATAGGACTGGATGTCTGGGCATTGATGCTGGATTTTGATGCCAGTAATGGACTACAGGTAACCTCCCTGGATTAAACCTTGCCAACATTGGCACCCTTCACAGTTGACTGTCCTCTGAGTTCAGAGGCTTCTAAGAAACAAAGAGCCTGGGGTGAAGTACGGGTCAGTCCTGAGCGTTGACGTCTAGTGTACAGAACAGGTTAAGGAGTGGAAACATGGACGTCTCATAGAAATCAGTAAATCTCCCACACTCTCTTCATAACACAGTTGCATAGAAACATGTTCTGTACTCATAGACACATAGCAACTCAGAAAGCAGGATTTTATACTACAAGCAAGTCTGTGCAACCAGGCATGACTGACCACAAGTGCTGGTCAGTCAAAAAGAATACAGGCAATGGCGACTCTCTAAGTTTGCAGCATGTGTGTACACTGACAAAAAGGTTGATGGTTAAGCAATGTTGAGAGAAGATTCAGAGTGCAACAGTACGTTTTAAAGCTGCAACGATTATTCGATTAATCCATCGACAGGTTAACAATTTTGCTAGTTGATTAGTCTTTTCGTTTTTTTACGAAGCAAAAAAACGCATATTTCACTGATTCTAGCTTCTTAGTGGGGACTATTTACTACATTTCTTTGTTTTCTGACAACAAAATGGATATCTTTTGGATGTGAACTGTCAGTCAGACAAAACAAGGGAAACCTATAAAACGAGACCAATTATTTGTATAATGTATTTCCAAATGGACTGGTTAACAATGTCCCGTGGCAAAAATCAGCAAGTCCTCATCAGGCTGCAGAATCAGCCGTAGAAAAGCTGAGCGATTCTCCCTCTTGTTTGTGGAACCTGAATCATGAATCCAACTCTGAGTGAGTGCACAGCTGCACAGCAACCACTCTATAAACACAAATGGCACAATACAGCAAACACACAGAACCTGATAAGACTGATAGAAATGTTCTTGTGTCGCTGTTAATGAACAAAATGGTGGAATGAGCTCCCATTGACATCAGGACAGCAGAAAGCTTACACACCTTCCGGCGCAGACTGAAAACTCATCTCTTTCGACTCCACTTCGAGCGATAGAACTATTAACAAAGCACTTATATACTAATAAAGGGCTGGCTTACCTAAAGCCAGTGGAGTAGCACTTGAAATGTCTTTGCTCTATGAAACCTGATGTACTTCTGTTTTCTTCAAGTTTGTATTTTGTTGGTCGAACGCACTTATTGTAAGTCGCTTTGGATAAAAGCGTCAGCTAAATGCAATGTAATGTAATGGCAAGCTGTAGCTATGGCAATAATAATTCATTACCAGAACATTTGGCTGTGACTTTAATTGGAAGACTATGGCAGCCCATGTATCAGCTATCTATTGTATATGTCTCTCTAACTCTAATCCTCTTATATGTTCCTTCTACTGTTAATCGTGTAACCTTCCAATGCTGGAATCCAGTCGAGATTATGATTTTGTTGAACACCTATCATTTGATATTTAAAACTACGATACAAGGTAGAAACAGTGTACGTAGAGTCTTCAGTGTGATTTTCCAAATGGCCCTGGTGGTGTTTAATTCTGTCCTGACCTTTAGCTACAATAACTCTGCTTCTATCAAGAAGGCAGAGACAGGTTCACTGGTTCAGCTTGTTAACCTGGACCATGGAAAGATCAGAATATTAGAGGGTATATAGGAAAGATTAGCATATTAGTAAAGACATAAGTATCCCTCATCTACGGTCCAGTAGATCCAATAGAAGGTCAGATTTCCCGTTCGGGTCTAAATTGGGTTTAGTATGGTTGCCCTTTCTAATGAGACCAATCAGCCCTCTTTGGCTGACCACTGACTAATTCATGGTCGGCACTAAAGGAGACGTCAGTTTTCGATACAAGCCGGCCAGAGGGACCTTAGAACCACATAGGGCAAAATGGAAAGTCATTTCCTGGTTGACAGCCTCTGTAAACGTGATGTCAATTCGTATCACTTTTAATCACGATGTCCCCTATTCACAATGGACGTCACAATCCTCAGCCACTTTTCATTTGGCTGCAGGGCTGGAGTCAATTTAACATGACCCCGGGGGCTGCCAAAACAAATGGTCGCAGCGTGAATTTACACACCGTGGCTAGGAAAAAAAGGAGGGCTCCTAAAATATTCATATCCTCCCAAGGATCAGCCAAAGTCAAAACAACAGCTTGCTTATGCAGCGACATGAAACCAATTAGCATGATGAGGCGATCTTAATGCCATAAAAAGCAGCGGGGTGCGATGGAGCACCCTCGCCCTGCGCCTTTTCTTGGCTGATGGCTTTTCTAATCCACAGGCCCTGCTGTTCAGGTCGTTAAAGCAGCAGGGTTGACTTGGTTGGCCATCCTGCTGATTATAGCGCTGCTAGCTCCCAACACAGATCCATAATTCAAAGCCTGGATGTGGTACGGTTTCACAAGCCAGCCGGCCCGGGTTGGTTCTCCCTGACTTGCTGTTGTGTGCCAAGTGGCAACTGCTGCCAAGCTGACCAACAAAAGTCAGAAGTCGTGTAGACATCAACGGCTTTTATAGGCACTGGTTTCACTACACCTAAAAGATGGCTCGGATCACTAATAAAAATACAAAAGGGCAATCGGAAATCTCAATCATATAAAAGGCCTACAATTCACTGGCTATCACAAATACTGTCATACCTCGCACAGTTTGATTAGAAGCTGGATTAATCGTTCCCTGACTGGTATTATCATCACAATCACGAATCTGATCTCACTGCCTGAAACTGGATTGAAACTAAAGAAATATCTTGCTTAACATTTTACTTGTAATCAACAAGATATATATTCAGATAAATATGACTGCTACAATTATATCCCGATAAAAATAAGAAAAAACAAAGAGGCCTGACGGGCCTGAATCAAAGCGATACCACCTGTATACACATCACATTTTATTGCTTACATTTGTACTTGTCTTTGGTGTCAGAGGTGATTAGGTGACATCATGTAGCCAATAGGGTCCGAGAAGCATGTCTTGGAGAGATTAAGAGACAAAGAGGCTTTTATCTTCGGGACATTTATCAGTGTGTCGTATCTGAAATGCATGTCCGTGCATCTTGTTTTCCCCAACATCTCCATGTGACATTGTTGTTTCCAATTCAGTTTCAACTGCTTTGTGTGATTCAGTGAAAACGTGGGATCATCATTAAGGCTATACTATTGTAATCCTAGAATAAATTAAAGATACCTTGATTGACAAACTGATATAAAAGGAAAAATATGCAATCAGGGGATCAGGAAGAGGGTGTACCAAATAAAATCCTTTAAAAACAAATAGTTGTATTCCCACAAAAAATGACCACCTGATGCTCCAGGAAATGGCTGAACTGTGTGGACAGCTGGGCTCTCTGTGCTCCACCCAATCCCTTATCTTTGGGTTGCACAATGACATAACCGCCGAGTCGTTTAGCAATGACACCTGTGCGCCGAGTCAAGAATACGGTGAAGAATAAAGGATCACAAAAAGAAAGCAATCAGGTCTAAGCGGTGACCTTTGCGGGGCAACCTTTCAAGCTGCTCTTTCGAAAATGCAACCGAAGCTTTTGAAAGTCGAAAGGGCACAATCGCGGCCGGTTATCTGATAGAAAACCTCAGAGCTGCCCTCCCTACACCCCAACAATGCTCCTGTTTCAGGGGCTCACAGTGTACCTGATACAGGGTGCTTGATAGCAAGGTCTGCTCTTCATTTTGTGGTCACATAAGACGCCTGGCTGGGACAAACGAATGCCAGATTAGTACAGTCAGACGGGGGTCGCTGTCCTTCAGAAACAGACACTCATTTGAGCACCTGCAGACACACACTTACAATTGGATTCCCAGCCTCTCATGCAACAAGAGATCTTGATCAACAACCGAGAAATGGCTCTTCTTTCTTTCTGCTACCTCTCCCTTTTCTCCCTTGCTAATTACCCCTAGTCATTCCAGTTTTGAGGGCATGTTTCACAGATGAAATACTGGAGAGCCAAGGAACAGATGGCAACAAAGGATAACAGGAACAATGCAGAAATGTGTCATCGATGAAAGCAATTCACTGAAGCCTTGGGATAGCAATTAGTGTGAAAATGTGAAGGGTGAAGGCAGGGTGCCCTACTGTTGCCATTAATGCCAAAAGGTTATTGGTATTAATAGCATATATTTTAACACTTCATCTTTAAATGATATCCTGAAAACGAGCAATCCAAAAAGCACAACCTGCCTGGAGGAGGTACTAAGGCTGATTACCAGGAAAGCTTTTATTTATCCACAAACATCCAAGGATACACCAACTGGCAGGAAAGCTCAGTAGCTTCTTGCCAGAGACTGCCTATTCAAGGTCAGAGGAAGCCTTGAGTTCAGAGGCTGGAGTTCAGCCACAACACACATTAAGGGCAATCGCTAAGTGCTAAGACAAAAACTCAAAGACTTACACACACACGGCACAATAAAGTTACAGCTCTTTGGTCTTATGGGTCAACATCGAGACACAGGCTGGCCTTTTGCGTGCCAGAAGAACATCTTAGGCGTAAAGAGGAAGCCTTAAGGCTGCACTGTTGGCAAAACGGAGGAAGGTCAAAGAAGGAAATCTCAGGATTCAAATCAGGTTACCTGGAAACGTAGAGAACTCAGACATATGTGTTCTTCATTTCCGTACAGTATGTAAAATTCTATAAATCAAAGCATGATAAGTTCTTTACTTGAACATTTAAATAATTTATTTTTGTTGATTCTGTATTTTGATTAATTACATTTAGTCCGTCTAGATGTGCATTGGTGTTTATAACATGTCATTATAATGTGAAAACAATAATGACCGAGGAGCATCCTATAATGCTGGAGTTACAGTCTGCCAAGGTAAATGAAGGCTTAACAGTTTTGGCAGTGCTAAAAACATCTGAGCCAGAAATAATTGCTTCCCTCATATGAAACAAGTGAGTTTCTTTTTATATGGAAGTAAGTATGCTTCACTTTCAGGTGGTTTCAACTCGTGAGGACACCGTTGCTAAGCGACTGACAGCAAAAGATGTGAATAATAGATTTTTGTAGTCGAATAAAAACAACAGACTTATCTTACACTGCTTCATGAAAGTAAATAACGTCCATCTGGTCACACGTCATTAACTTGGAGCTACAGTATCAAAGCGATGACAGCATCCAAAGAACTCTTAGTAGTTTCATTAAGAATATTAATAATTATTGTGTTTAACCAATACTCCACACAAAAAGTTACAATTTGTAATTTGCACCATGTTTCTTTAAGTTTGAAACTTTATTTTTCTTGCATACCTCCACCGTGAACAAAGAATCCAATTGCATATTTTTGGGAAATAGTGAGCAAACGACCAAAATAATTACACCTGGTTTAACTGTACAGAATGTAGCTTTGCTGTTGTTAAAAACCTCTATTTGGCTAATTTTATTAGACTTTTCTTAGTCTTTGGATTCTTCACAAATTAAAGGTTAACGTGGCGAGTTATCAGTATACAAATATTAATGGAACACACCATTTAACCTGTTAAGCCCCAAGCCTGTTTTCCCAGAACAAATGACTATATATTCACTTCTAAAAGGGGTCAATTCATAATCTTTTTTCTCAAAGCAATGATAAACCTGTGAGTTGGATGTAGAAAAGTCAGAATCAATATAGATTTTTTTTATTTTAAAGTAAATTCAGATTGAACATAGTAAGAAAATGTAAATGATAGTGTCAGTCCAAAATAAAAACATTACTTGTAGTGAAAAGCAGCCTTGAATGATGGGATAGTAGACTAAAAGCGTTATGAATCCAAACTATAACATCTAATAAGTACCCTGTATCAATATTGATGCAAAACAAGTGATATTTGACCTTTTAAGAGAGATTTAGCAACAAAAAAACACTCCTGGGGTCATTTGGGTGGATTTTCCATATGTCTGGCGGCTGGCCCCCCTCGGTGGATTTTGATGATTGACACCTCTTTTGAACCGTTAGAGCCAATAGAACGAGAGGGAAGTTCCTAAATCCATCTAAACATTACCCATTGGTGAATGAGTGATGCGTAGCCGTAATGCCCAAAAACTGGAAGCTGGGTTGTAGCTCTCACACACTATATGAAATCTCAGTTTTTGACAAAAATGTTATGATGGATTATCAGTAATCATTTAAAAGTGACACAGACGCATTGGATTAACCTTGTATGCGTTCTAATTCCATTGAACACAACTTTTGATCAGAAAACAGCAAAGGTAAGATATATTTGCCGTTTTTGGCTCCGTAAAGCTACGTTGTGTGTTGTCTGATTTTGCCTTCGCTGCCCCTGAGTTGGATGGGTAAAAAATAGACAGACAATGTGGGATTTGGGTGTCAAAATCAAGTGTCCTTTATGTTTCTGTTTCAATTCGTATGTTTTAGGGTCACAGTTTGATTGACATATGTTGGCACATTTTTTGTATGATTTCCTGTCACTACAAAACATGTATCTACCTTGATTGAAGCTGTGAGCCTCGTCTGTTCTTAAACTGGAGGATGGACCAGGATGTTCTAATCTATACATTTTGAATGATGCTTCATGTTAGCTTGTATTTTGGGTTTTAGCATAAGATTTTACACAATTGTATCATGTTTTTTTTTTATTGTTTTACCCCTTGTCTGCACCTTAAGTCTGTGTTCTATGTTTTTTATTGGCTAAAAGATAATTTGGGACAATAAAGTGAAGTCTCTTAAGCCCTCCTCTCGAATGTTTGAAACGGGATTCAGGATTTTTTGTAAAATTGTACTTCCTTTGTTTGCAACCAGAAGTGGCACTTTTGTCATCTCTAATATGTCCCCCAAACTATAAATGCTTTAACTGATCAGTCTTATATATAACTGATTATTTTGTCAGCTATATTAACACACGTGTGAGGCATGATTGTTTAGAGCCATGCATACAGAGACAGCTGCTACACACAGTACACCCACACATTAACACTTTATGCCGTCGCCTAGGACGTTTTTCAGGGCGAGTGAAGTATAATGCTTGCATTTTGGTACACCTGCAGGTCAAAGCAGGCAAAATACAAACTAAAATCTGAATGGACAAAGTAAGTCGCAGACGGTACCCCTCTACCCACAACTAAACAACTGTTCAAAAAAAATTACAATTTTTCTGATCCACCACCATTGGGAATAAGGAACCACTGCTAATTCCTGCATAGGTACTGTGCAAAATATTGACATCATTTTATTTTCTGGGAAGGCGGTCACATGGACAAGCCAGACAAACCACATGTTGTTATGACTGGGGTGTTACACAGGAATCCCCCTTAGAGTCATACTCCCACTGGTTCCTTCAAATCTAAGGCAAACGGGAGATGGGATGTAAACACTCAAATCTGTCCTAGTGCCACCGATTTCCTCTGTCCTGATTTGGCACCTGTTATCCATCCAGCTCACTACACTCAGCTATTCTTTTTCATATTTAAAAGGTCCCCTATTATACTGTTTTTCATCAATATATTATAGGTCTCAGATATATACAAACATGTCTCTGAAGTGTTTGGCTCGAAATACCAAACAGATCATGCATTGTAGCATCCCATGATCCCCTCTGTTTCAGCCCTGTTTCAAAAGTGCTGATTCTCTGTCTGTTACTTTAGATGAAAATAAGGAGCCCCTCCCCCCCACGCCCCTCTGAGAGATATTTGGTTAAAAAGAACACAATGGTGCTCTAGGAGGAGATGCAGGTGATAAGGGGGGGGGGGGGGTACCTTGGTTGGTGATTGGCTAATGGTTACACAAGCCAAACAATCATGACATCATAAAGTGGCCAAAATCTGATCAGCTCATTTTCAGACAGGTTTTTCTATAAATGGATCAGGACAAAAAGAGAGAGAATCTTTTTTCGTGAAACTCTCAGAGTCTCTTTACACAGAGGGGACTCATGTTGATGTATAAAAGACATGAAAAAGTGGATTTTGCACAATAGGTGACCTTTAATACCTATTTATTGCTTAGCTCTCATTCAGTTCAAACGTTTCTTAAAGTGATTATGAGAGATCACTTGTTGTTTTTTGTGAGGATCAACTTACACCCCAATAGCTGTGTTGCAATGGAACAATCGCCACCTGTGTTTCTGGCCTGGAGCCCAATGAAGACGGCACATTAATGGCCCCGGGGCTGGCCTGTGCTTCCTGCTTGTAGGTATTAGGTGGTCATGGAGGAAGCAGGGGAACATTGTGCTCCTGATTCTGTTACACAGAACACAGCGCCTAATGATGGGCTCTCAATGTGGCTTTTCCCATAAAATAGAAAGGATGTTATGCCTGTGCAATCTGTAACATAATTAGTTTATGGGGTTTCAGTAAAAGCCCTGTTATACCTCATTCACACCAACGGTGTTTCAGGGCCGGTTCGGAGCTGGAGCTTGAAAAGCACCAGGTTTTCGTGTTCACACCGCAGTGGAGCAGCCTCTTAGCTCCGGAATCCGGTTCGTTTCAAGCACCAAAAGATTGTCCAGCCAGAGCAAAAGCACCACATACGTCACACTTACGTCGAGGCGGGGGCAGAGACAGGATCAACTCCTGAACAACAACAACAAGCCCGCGTTTTATCCAGTTTGTACACAACGATGGAGAAACTTAACAATAGTTTCAGTGTTTCTGCCATAGACTGTATAAAGGTGTCTGCTCATGGTGAAGCAACGTGTCTGCGTGTTAAGGTGGAACCTCTCATTATACATCTATAAAAGCCGGCGTTGTATCCAGTTTGTACACAACGATGGAGAAACTTAACAAGCAGCAGTGGTCCACTGAAGAGACCTACTACTTACTGGGAATCTGGTCTTCCGAAGAGGTACAGAGGAAGCTGGAGCACAATCGGCCATTGTTGTTGTTGTCGGTGTCAGCTGTGAGGGGTTTCCGCGCGGTTTGGCTTTATGAAGCAGGCACGTAAACAGTTACGTCATGACGCAAACGATGACGCAATGACGCAGCACTAGTCGGACTCTGGGCGGTGTGAAAAGAGCCGGAGCTAAACCGAAGAACCGGTTCTGAACCTGAAAAGCTCTAGCACGGAGCTTGAACCGGAGTTGCGTTGGTGTGAATGAGGTACATAGTACTCCTTCCTTTTCATCAACCTCCTGTATTTTGCAGGATGACTCATGAGACACCCAGCACGGTGTGAACAATTCAAACCTGACATTACCTCCTTGATATATACCAGCTAGATTGTATAATAATGGGGTTTTCTTATGCATAATGAACTCATTTTGAGTTCTTGGTGTCTCCTGGTCTTAAAAGAAAAAGCTGTTCACAGAGAGGGCTTGTAGGGCTACTCCAACATCTAGTCTCCTTCAGAGGATGCTTGTTGTGAGCTGCCACGCCCTGCCCTCTCGACGGGATTAGCAGGCAGGGCATGGAGAGGACACACACACACACACACACACACACACACACACACACACACACACACACACACACACACACACACACACACACACACACACACACACACACACACACACACACACACACACACACACACACACACACACACACACACACACACACACACACACACACACACACACACACACACACACACACACACACACACACAAGCCCTTGTTGTACAAGAGGCTCGAGGTAGGGACTAGGATCAGAGGAATCAGTGAGAGTGGCGAGAGAGTAGAAGTGGAGTCGAGAGAAAAGCAAAGCTAATCCATTTTCTGGGACCAGACAGTCTATTAAGCTTTACGCAAAAGTAGTACTACTTCTGGCATGACCCAAAATAAACTCTTCTTGGCCATTTCTGTGTCTCACCGCTGTTGCCATTTTGGGTTCAGGTTTTGTTTCTGGCTGTTTCTCTGTGTGTGGAGTGTAAATCTCCTCTGCTATTAAGGACATGGCTATTTGTAGTTCTTTTCTCTCCCTTGTTCGGCCGTGAGGCTATTCAAACACTTCACCTCGTAAAAAAAAACACTGCATGGACCAAGTGTGCCCTTTTTCACCCAGATATTTTACCAGGCTATTATGGTAATGGCCTGTGTTGGAGAGAACATTTTCCATCAGCCAAGAGTGGGGCGGCATTAAGACAACAAGGGAGCTGGGTCGTTTTTATGCAGATTTGAGACCTTTTTGATGCACAATACTTATCTACTTACCCCCGCTATCAGACCAGCAGTAGGCCAGGCAGTGTATTGGCAAGAATCTGGTGACCTATACATATCATGATGTAGGGGTAAGTAAATCCACAACAAATGTGACATTTCGTAGTACTCATTTGTATGCAATCCAAGCCACTGTCTGCCAAGAATATTTTCTTGTAAACTGCAAATTCTAAATCAATAGAGCTTTGGAGAACTGATACAGTATTGTGCATTGATATTAACATTTATGGCGGTAAGCTTTCTAAAAAATATATCAGAAGAATTGCTGTGTTTTGTAAAGTGGTGTACTTTGATTGAAAAATATCTGGTGGTGTTTAATGTCAAGATGGCATACTCTACACTTTTACAATTTATCACAGCATTGTTCTCTGCTCTACCTTGCTGCCTGGAATTTGAAAAAAATATATAACCGAAAGAAAAAAAAATAGACTGCAGCAAGCTACCCATTTTCCATGAGGAGCTGCTTTCTTGCTGAATCAGGCTAACTACAGTGCAGCCTCTAAGGTGAAAGCAATTTCAATTTCCTTTCACAGACATACCCGTGTAGAAGGTGGCGTAAACTCAACACTGAGCACTTAAGATGCGATGCTTTGTACTCCACATGGGCAGAAAATGTGCCAATTAATGGTATACTGTAATCAAGTAAGCTTTTACTTGGAGCACGTTGAATGCTGCTTATTGTTTTGAAGGACTCTCTACGAAAGAACTGAGAGGCAAATGGTACGTTTGAGTTTCCTGATGGCTGACATTCTCTCTTTCCACTCAACCTCTTCTTTTTATTTTTAAGGAATAGTCCCTGCTGTCAAAAGGGCTCTTAAGTTATCCATTATCTTCACACAACAGAAGTCCCCCTGCTGAGGAGCTGACCATGAAATGCCACCATCAATACCTTGTGTGACTTTTATTACTTAACACTTAAAGCCCACGAAGAATTGCACTCAGAAGCCTGCCAACAAACGAAATGATCACATTTTAAAGAACACATTTATAACGGCCAATTCATCTGCAGACATGGACAAAAGTGAGATTCTTTTTTTCTTCTAAATGTAGGACTTTAGGTCTATCTGAGAAGCAGGAATAAAAACAAACAATGGCCCTGACCTTGTCTATGAGTCTCCATGGAGACAAGGCCTCACTATAAAGCATTCCCCACTGTGTGCTACTGACAGGCCAACCCTGCCGAAGACATGCTTAACAAATCCTCAATGCTTCTAGAAAGACATTTGGATGTGTTTGTATCAATACATTACAACATGATAAATGCACTGACTTAATCACACCTTGACGAGACTTTAAAAACTCATTGTTTCGCAAGAAGGAACTTGGGATTTGTTTCCAAGTTGCTAAACAGTTGCTTTGAGGATTTAAGTGCATTCTGTAGTATATAGCTAATTCAGATCAGTTTTCCCGTATAATGTATGCTCTTAATCCTTAACAAGTACGCATAGCTTCCACAACAATCTTTTGCAAGAAGGGTTTAATCGGTGGTGATATAATAGGTGCCCTCTGTGCCTCTTGTACGAGGTTGAACCATCGTCTTTATCCCTTAGGGAATAAACATAGCTTCCTGATAACCTCTTAAGGGAGGATGATATCACCTCTCTGGACCGTTAACTCCAACATGGGGCGGAAAAACACTGTCCAACAGACAAGGGTTACTCCGAGTTTGGTCTAAGTTTAAAACAACAATTATTCTGATAATCAATTCTAACAGAACCCAAGCTTTTTGATATTAAAATGTTGTAATAAAAAGGATTTCTTGATTGGTGTGCATTGTCCTTTGCATAACAAAGATAACTGGTAGGGTTATGGCACTTTGTTAGCACTATGTTTGCCCACAAGCTATATTTGTGGGATCCAATATTTTGTTATCTTTTTTATAACTCTAAGCTTATTAAAAAAATAAGCCAAAAAAGCCCTTTTCGAGGATACACATTGACATGCAGGATCACCCCAGGCTGTCAGTCTGCAGCACTCTCACTTAATACTGGACCACTTTAAACTAATACATCCTTATTATCGGCCTGTCACAAGACACAACAACATGGAAATATAGGGTCTAGATTAAAAAAATACTAAGCGATACAACATACAGCCCAACTGTAACTTCTTGTAATGGCTATTACGAAACAGTATCTGGTCTCCATGGGTGGTAATTTGTCCTTTTCACTGTCCATAGTGTTCACGACAACACTGGTTGTTGGGCTGATCAGAACACTTTGTCCTCCCACTGAAAGGTGTTCTTACATTACACTCATCCAAAAGATTAGTTCACTGCCCCTGCTTCTTTTGAAATCAAGTTGATGCATTAAATTCCACTTCATGCTTTGATATTGCATCTTGTGTTTGTACAGCATGGCTAAAAAGCCATATAGTTAGTTAGTTATAGTTACTATAAGGCACTGAAAAAAGCTCAACTTGAGCCGTTCAATGTCTCATTCAAACCTCTGATTACCTCTCCTTCATATCTCTGATAACTCAGACCTGTGTACTGCTTACTCAAGGACAAAAAAAGCCTATTGAGCATAACAGGTGCTCCATGAAAGACAGTGTCCCCTGAGGCTGTCAGTGATGAAAGAATAAGGCCAGAGAGGGAGAAAGAGAGCAGGTGGTAGAAGGCTTAACCTGAGCTAAAACCTGTCCAATGAGCTCATCCACACGCCGGGCTTAGTCAGCGTCAAGTTGTCTGTTTTTTTGCCAGGAGATCTGTGTACTCTTACCCAGTCCGCCAAGCCAGCCACCGGCACACTGCTAATCTGTCTGAGCACTTCAATCCGGCCATATGGCCATCGCTCGTCTGCCTGTCTCGCAAACAAAGTAATCAGTACACAGTGTTGTGTATTTGTGGAGGGATTGAAGTTACTTGTAGGTACGGTTAATGTTTCCGTGTGTGGTGGCTCGGGCAGGAGTGCTAGTAATAGGTAAATACAAATGCACTTTAAAGGTGCTTGGAAAGATTGTCTTCAGTGATTGTAATTTGATCTAAAACATTATAATTCCAGACTTGATCTAACAATAAAGTATTATCCTATCAAATTACTGTAAAAGCTATGCTATCCAGATATCAAATCAATACACTGCAAGGTAAATGGAACACGCAACAAACACCTCTTCTCCAGCTGAGGCTTGGTTGAGCTGGGGACAATAACAATGCCTTGTTATGGTCGCTGTGTCGGCACCATATCTACCTGCTTACCGCTATACACTAATCCCCTGTGTCCAAGCCCATTTTAATTATGTCGTCGCAGACATAAGTGCTGATGTTGTCCTTAAGATATGATGTAATTGAATTACTTCTGAGAAGACGGACACACAAGTCTCACCCCCGTGGATTATTTGTTTCTAGAAGTGTTCTCTAGGACTATCCTCCATCAGTATGAACAGCTCCAACAACTTACACACTTACATGATCATTTTCTCTCAAGCCCTGTTACACCAAAGCACATCTGAGCAGCCATGTCAGCTGTTGCCATGCTGTTACTTTACTGGATTCAACTGCCCACCATTAGTATGCCCACTACTGCCTCAATCAGCCTACAGTGAGCAGGGAGACACCTCAGCCGGTTCCCAGTCACGATGCTCATTATCCTTCGCACTCCCTTCATCACTGTCGCACACTCACGAGTCACACCGGTGTTGTTGCTAAATGGTCTCCAAGAGGGACGGTGGAAAAGCGAGAGCTGCTGGTAAACAGGGGCCTTACGGAGCTTGCATGTCCTGCTCATATGGTCACATGCTAACAGCATCATTACATTATTTTGTCATGTTGTCGTGCTCCAAGGACCTCTGATGGGAAAACACCTCGGTTGTGTTAGTAGTTAGTTTCTTGTTATCATTACTAGAATAGATAAGTCCATTGTTACTAGTGTAATGTACAGCATATAAGACGGGGTGCTAGTTGTCCGTTTGTAAACATAGGCTTAGTCGGTTGATTTAAGCTCCAAAAACGTTATTTAACAACAACAACCAAAGATATACTGTTTGACAATATTGAAACAGTATAACTTAAATAAACAAAATCAAAGTTACCAAATGAGGTTGTCTATCACTCATCTATGGAGTAAACACGTACTAGCTGTTGCCTTCACTGCAACAATCTCCCGAATGAATCTTCCAGGGCCAACACCGTCCCTTGTGAACGCATAGCCCCTCCCCACAGGCTTACCGTCAACAGGTTACACAATTAATTCAAAAACACATTGTCAACATCATTTTAACCCCTCAAACATGAGAACAAATATCCGACCCAAACATACACAGGTTAGCTATCTCATAACACAATCATCCCCATAATTAATAAACGCAAAAAGAAATAATAAATTGCATGGTTCATGACATCATATTTAAACTACGGAAGTGATGCGCCTCGTTTTTTCCACATTCCCGGCGAAACTCCGCTCGCTGCCCGTCACGCAAGTATCGTGTACTATAGTTTAATGTATGTTTAAATAATTGTAGACTCACAAGCGTGCACTCATGGTCGCGCTACAGAACGGGAGGGAGGGGGGAAGGGACGTTTAGTGATGGTTTAACCTTATTTAATTAAGAACGGAAGAGAGCAGGAAATGTTTGGTGTGTGTGTGTGTGCGTGTGTGTGTGTGTGGTGGAGTCAGTCACTCCGTCACACTCCTCTGCTGTGGTGCATGGCTGTGGCCATCATAGCCACATTCTGTTCATTCAGAAATATTCTAGTCATGGCTTACTCTACTAGAAAGCAACATCTGGCTCCGATCAAAGCAGTTAACTTGCCAAACAAATTAGAAAGGCATCTCATCTCGTGTCAGGGGAAAACTAAACAAGGCTGATGGGAATAGAATGAATAACCAGTCACGGTGTTGTTAGCATCATCCGTTTTAAAATGTCAGCATATTGAAATATACAGAATGCTGAAAGAAAGTCTGGTCCATTATTTCCATTAGATATTAATACATTGATTATGTTGCTGGTTTAAAATGTATTGCTCAACATATTACTTAATTTATTTATGGATTCAAATAAATAGTTGCTGATTATTTTTTTGTAATCGCTTAATAGTTTTATAGGGATTTAGTAATCTAATAATCCTTCAATCAGCTTATAACGTGTTACATATCGGTGGAATTACAGCTAGCAGTAGATAGCAGATAGTGGTTGCAAGAACAAGCAGTAAACAACATCAGTGTCTTGAATAACAAAACAAGTGTGCGGGTTGGTGTGTTGAAGACCCAAAGGGCATACATTGCAACAGAAATGGTGAGATAATATGATCAAAGAGATGATTAGTTGCCGTTGTAATGTAAGAAGCATAACACAGCTCTGCGGTGGTTGATGTCCAATTAAACCCGGGGCATTCACGATGGCGAGGCTCTCAGTCGTCCGCTTTGAAAGAGTTTCAGGCTTTCTATCATTAGAAAGGTCACTGTGTGCTCCAGTTGTGAGTCATGCAGCATTCACTTACAAATGACATTTGACATTTGAGCTCTACAAATGAGTTGGTTTTGAAAAGGAGCTTTCGGCTTTACCGAGGTCCCAGCAGACATCTTATCTGTGCCGCCTCATGACAGACAAGAAGAGAGTTCTGAAACAGAGCCCTGACCCACTCCCACGCAAGCACATGCCCTGACCCCATCACTCACTGACATACAGTGTGCACGCAGGGGTGAACAGGTTACTGCCGCACACACAGCAGCAGCAGAAAGGAGGCCCTCTCACCTGTTCGTCCACTCTGTGAGCCACGGTCGTAGCCGCTTCCTCCCGCTCAGCATCGCTCACAGGTCGGATCCTCAAGGCAACCTGCGGCACACAGAGATAACTTAGTCCTCTTTGTATTTAATCAACACAAAGGTATTCAATTTGCTGAAATCAAAGGTTAGACATCCAATTGAACTCTGCCTTGACTAGTAGGAATAACATTGGCGGCAAACAAGAACCCTGGCTTCTACAATAAATGAGTTCTTATTTACAAGGATGAGCGCCTGGTGTCTGTTGATTCGGAGCTGAATATGTACATGTGTTCAGAGCGCTTCTTGGATGGCTTCTGAAGTGAAAGAAAATATGGCGCAGGAGAACATGTTTAGTGTATCTGCCAGTTGCAGCATATCGATGTGTTTCCTATGTTTTCTCAAAGCGGAAATCTATTTATTTTTGACATTGATTGAACTCGAGTTTACAAGTTGTGAAAACCCTGGTGAATAATGTCTTTTGTGGCCTTGAGGAGCTTTGTCAAGTCTTAGGAAATAACCCTTGAAGATAACATTGAGATTATCTATGTCTGCGATTTGAGATGTAGGATTTAAAACATGTAGAGTTATAGCCACTGTATTCCATTAGGGGATGTGACTAAGAGTCTAAATATCCTCGTGAATTTTGAGCAAATTCCTGGAAGTGCAAAACAAAACGCGCACGCCTAATCTTTTAAGATGTCAAGCACATGATGTACAATTTCTCATCCACTAAACCAGATGATAATCACTAGCATTTCCTGTGCTTGAACTAAGCTTTGTTGGTTGATTTTTTTCCTGTGAATTTAACATGTTGTCCTCATTTTCACACGTTGTTTTTCCAGTCCCACAGACACACGTCATGTAAACATTGCAAACAGGAAACTGAATCGGCTGTCCAAGGTGTACCCTGCCTTTAGAGCAGTGCCACCTTCATTGTGATAAATAGGTATAGAAAACCGATGGCTGAATGGATCGACTATCCAATTAAACTTCACATTCCACTTCTAATGGCTTCGCAGCGTGAGCAATGTGAATGTGTCAATCAAAAAAGACTTAGAATGAGGACATTTCCTCACAATCAGCAACACTAAAAGACACCTGTAATTTCAGAGGGTGTTTAAACCTTCAATTATGAACACTGGCAAATAGAAAATGACTAATTGTATGGATCAATACACAATGCCTGGTATTACACTTTCTCCCCCTGCATGGTTTCTTCCTATGCAAACATTCAGAGATGAGTATGAAGGCTTTTAAATGGGTGGAAAAGGAGGAAAATATACATTAACAATCAAAGCAGGAGTCTCGTGTACCCAGAGGCTGACAGACAGACGGTTAAAATGGGGCACGCAAAGGGGTAATAATAAGGCCCTGTCTCTGTCAGCACCCTGAAGAAAGGGTATTACATGCTGGGCAAGAGCGAGGCCAGCAACTGAAACAGCCACTTCAATTATTCAGATATGAGCTGCGGAACACACTGCAGGTAGTGAACGGCTCGGAAATATAAAATATAACACCAACAATGGATGATTCGGGGAATTTAGAGAGAAACATCTTGCAGTTAATACCACAAGAAAACTGAGGAATTCACTTTATTAAGGTATGCTACCCGTCACAGTCTACATGTGTGATGCTTCTAATCTTGAATTGTTCATATCCTTTGCATTTAATACAAGTTGTGATTATTTAGTATGTTTTATGAGATCATAGTTGTGTTGGTGTTGACTGCATGATGTTAAGAGGTGTTTTCCGTAAGTAAAACAAACATTACCTCTTATTGAAATACAACAAACATACAAAACCAACTTTAACTACTCTATAACAACATTGCATACAATGTCAACAAAAACTGAACATTATAATAATAATAGATTTATTTTGTTAGCGCTTTTACAGGTGCTCCAAGACGCTTTACAGATATAGTGAAAATAAAAGAAAAGAAAGGAACAACAAATACATATATAGTTAAAGTTAAAGTCCAATTATAGGCATCATATAAGTAGAATTTAACACAGAAAAGTTCAATTGGATTGCATTAGTTGCTATAGGGCAATCCTGTTGAATAAAGTGGCCAGTTTGCAGCAGATTTCTTGGTGTAACATGGTAATGGTTTAAAATGTATGACAACTAACACAGCTTGTTTGAGTAAAGGGGAAACTGTTATACAGACTAAATGATGGAAATGTTAAGCTACAACTCGGGATATTTAAAACCCCTGCCTACTAGGAAGTTACATTTAATAGGACATAGTTTAAACTCACCGTGAGTTGTTGTTCCTTAGATTCCCCCGTGTCCTTCATGGTCACTTACGGTCAGAGTGAAGAATAACGAGTCAAACGGGACACTGGAGCATTTCCCTCACTGCCTGCATGTCACCTCTGGAAAGAAAAACACCTGCAGCTCTCGGCAGACACACTCACTCAACAACTAATGGACTCGGTGTCGCTGCTAATGCTTTCTGACAACAGCTACTACCGAGTTTAACAAGCTCACGTCGCGTCGTTTTCACTTTACAACCTCTCGTTTAACTATCAGTCCCAGCTAGTGTCTCCTTTTTCTCTGTCTACGTCCTTCAAAGTGCGACTTCGCTCCGACAGCTCGTCCTCTGTGTTTCCTCTCGGCAGGTTAGCAAAACGAAAGACGGAAATAATGTATCTGGCGGCAGAAGAAGAGCTGTAGAGGTGGGTAACACCGGCAGCAGCCCACCAGCTAGTCCCTGTCTGTCCTCCTCTCTGCCCGCTGCCCTGCGCTACACTAAGTGTGTGTGTGTGCGCGCGAGTGCGCGTGCGTGCACCTTGTTGTCCCGGAGATCCGAGGAGCACGGTTGTTCTTTAACAGTGCGACTTCCGATTAGAAAATAAACAACTTGGATTTTCTAATATTCTTTTCTTTTCTTTTACCAACGACTAGTAGTTTAATTTAAGCAGCCGACACATACTCAAATACTTTGCATAATTACAATGTTGATATATTTTAGTTTAGACTTCATTGATATGCTATGCCTACACTAAATCTTCATTGGCATGTTTATACTTTTCTTTTTTACTACTCTTTATTTACTTGACAAATTTAGATTATAGGCCTACGTATAATCCAGAATTTAAATGAACAACAAAATATAAACCAATAGTTATGTTTCTTTCTGAAATGAGATATATTGCATATTGAGTGCTAATACCTTTGATGCTGCTAGGCTACTTGTACTTTAAAGATTTTGAATGCAAGACTTAACTTCTAATTTGTCATCTAACAACTAATTTATGTAAAATACCCTAATGGTTCTTGCACCACTACAAATACATGTTATAGCTGTTTAACATTCCACACCTGTTGTATACATTGCAGTTAAACACTACAGCCTTTGGAGTTAATTCAGCTTTTACTAAGCAGCACTTTTTGCGAGACCATGCTGACATCTACTGGAAGTATACAAAAATGAATTGCTGTGCCCACAGTTTCATTTAGCCATAATTATGTAGTGCACCCAAAGGACACGAACACAAGTAAAGACACAATAGGTTGTACTCAAAACTGATTTATTCAACTCACAGTTAGACCCCGTAGTTGGGGGGTCACACATAAAATTAAGCACCATTGTCAGTGCCTGTACAATGTAACATGCTAGAAGAAATGACACTTACCAAAATAATATTAAACAAAACTGCATGTATTAAATCCCTACGGAAAATCATGGTTAGTCAAATCAAAAATGTGATGTTTGGATGGTTGGAATTAATGAAATAGAATTACCTGAATATTCTTATTTATCATGGTTAGAACTGCACAGTTATGACAGAAACTACAACGTTATTGTATTAGCTGGATTACATACTGTATGTAGAGAACATGAATGAATGGCCCTTTAGAAAGTACAAAAAAATAGTGATCCTATGTGACAATGCCACACGAAGCTAGCAAAAATATATAAAAGTTGGCACGTTGTTTGAACAAAATCAAAACAAAACACATTAGATATGAGAAAACGTTCTGTTATTGTACAACGTATGTACAGAAGCCGTGTTTTCAAGGCAGTCTCGCCTGCAGAAGATATTGAAACATAAAGCTTCATATTGCAGACGTGTCTGTGTGTAAATGTAAATAAATTATATCTCGACATACCTCCTGCTGTGTGCTGCCAGTGCTGGGTTTGTGCTTCACAAATATCAAGCATGATGCATAGACAATAATACATCAGCTGTCATGTTAAAAAATGGTTGTCTTTGGAGACCTGAATCTAAGTTGTGTAGTGTAAATATAGACATTTTTGTATTTCTTTATTGTGAGCAGGTTGCGTTACTGCAATGAGAAGTTAATCCTCAACATCGCTTCTATCCCCATTTCATCAAAGTCATGATTAGTTGTTTTTTTTACCTGGTACATAATGACACATGTTCCCTCAATGCTTTACTAATAGATGATGAAGAACATAACATATTAAGAGCAGGTTAAGTCCAGCAGCAGGGTCAGACATATTTAGCAAGTTCCCCAAAATATGCCTTGGGGAGGGCAAGTGCGATGAATCGTTTATGAGCGCAGAGAAGAGTACCGCGATGGTTACATTGTCCTGAGACTTCAAAGCCTGGAGTCCTGGAACAATGAGATGTTACACACTGTCCCCTGTAATGCCTGGAGAAGCCACACACACTTTCTGTCTGTTGAGCATGTGTGATGCCGTTTCCTTCCTCCGTCAGATAAAGGAGTCTATGCTTGGAAGTCGTTCCCAAAGTGTCTTATCTGTTCCTCGGTCATGGACAGATAGGTGGCCCGCATACTCGGGGAGTACTGTGGAGGGAAAAGTGAACACATGGAGGATGTTACAAGCTGATTCAGTGAGCTCATGGTAGATTTCACACCGTTATAGGCTGAGGTTAATCTCCGGCTAAGACGAAGGGAAATGCCATGGAGGTTTAAAGGAGTCCACAGAAAATCATTCTATTGATTATCAATTGTTCCCCATGTGTAGGGTTGAAAGGTGGTCCTGTTAAGATTAAAGCTTAGTAGTTGTAGTCAACTTGGATTCAATGAAGATTCAAAGAAATCCAGCAATGCAGACTAGCTGTGTTCTCATTACACCAATACATCTGTAAATATACACACTGAATATATAGATTTTAGTGGTACGACTGCTGTAAATCCACGCTGAGTGCATGATGTCATCTTCCACAAAGACGCATGCCATAAAACTTTTAAAGAGCCACCTTCAAGTCTACAAGTACAGGGTATTTCATGCTAAAAAGATGGATTTTCTGCGGAGTATTCCTTTAAATAAAACCAACAAAACATACTCTGGGCATAGATCTTCTTCAAATCTATAACTAAAATGATGTACAGTTTGTAAAAAAGCAATCGTTTTGACATTTACTCTCTGATATCACTCTATATCTGTCAATACCAGGATCAAATCATTACTATAGCACATACACAGGCGCTGTGCCTAACGACCACCTTGTGGCAGTACTAGCTAGAGAAGTGCATGCACAGGGAGGCTAACTGTGAGGAAACCCAGGGACACAACTGAAGTACCACCCTGTGAACGCTAGGGGAAGACAAACCATCACTAATTCAAAGAGAGGTTCTTGAATTAAGACTTGAGGCTACAAGTGAATAAGCCATGCCAAACAGGAAAACTGCACAGGAACCAAAAGTCATTTGAGGTGAAGGAGAGGTAAAAGACGGAGATGCAACAAAGGAAAAATGAGGGAGTAAACCCTGAGAGAGTTGAAAAGACTTACATTGTTTCTATACGGCTGAGAGTATACCTCCAAAAGTTGATAAAAAAAGAGGAAATATAGAAATGAAAAGATACAAACAATCAAACATACACATGACAAACAGAAAATATATAAAAGAAGCCGTTAGCCGCAGAGTTCTGCATGATGCTGCACATTTGAGGTCATGATGGAGAATTGAATTATATATAGTTTGCTGGCATTCATTAGGAAGGACGTCAGAAAGCAGAGGACATCACATTTATTTGGTTAACTCATGTTGGAACTATAGGCTGAAGTTAATAAGAAAGAGGACTCCTTTCATCTATAAACTTAATGTGTTATTGCACAAGTAGTTTTCTAATTGAAACCTTTAAACATGGCAATAAATAACATGCAGTTCATATTCCCTGACCTTATGATCAAATCGTCTCTTTAAAGGGGCCCTATTATGGAACATTTTCAGGTTCATATTTGTATTTTGTGTCTCTACTGTGACATGTTTCCATGCTTTAATGTTTAAAAAAGTACTTTATTTGTCTCACACTGCCTGTGCTGCAGCACCTCTTTTCACCCTCTATGTCCCGCCCCTTAGCCTATCACGTACAATGTGTTGGAGCGCTAGCCAATAGAAGTGCAGATGTTACATAGTGATGTCACTATGTTCCGGAGGTAAAGGAAAGAGTCCCATTGAGGCGTTTCAAGCAGGGGGGGGATTGGGTGGTAGAGAAACCTTCCTCTGGTGGGAGGAACTTTTGGATTTTAGCCTTTGTGGACCATGTACATGCACAGATACCTATATAACACACTACAAGAAAGGGCAAACCCCAACAAGCATAATAGGGCCCCTTTAAATAACACTTTAAAAAGAATTAAAAGGAAAAACTGGTCTAAAGTAGATTACCTGCAGAACACATTTAACTGCTGTATTTCATCACACATTTGTACTACAAGAGGCCCAATGAATATTTAATCGAGAATGTTTCTATTTTTATCCCTGCGATGTACAGTAACAGGAGACAAGCGTCTCAGCAGGGGCGGGGGGCGGGGGGCGGGTGGCAGATGTATTCACCGAAGAAGAAAATCTTTAGTGTCAACATAGAGTTTATCATTTACGGTCCGGGTCACTCCCTCTGGGGAATTTGGCCTGAGAGAGGCTAAATGATGTTCACTTCATGATTAAATATTAACCACATTACTTCTCCTCGCCTGGCTTTGGCACTGTTAGGAAATGGCCTCCGTAAGTTACAAAGGACAGAAGAAGGCACAGAGTACAAGTGTATCACGTGAAACTGCTTTAAGAAATCTTTAAAGAGATTGATTAAATTAAAGAAAGGTTATGAGATATGGCTTAACATTTGATTGAATCGAGTCACCCGGTAAAAATATGAATGAAATAATTAGCAGTAACTTTATAAAAACTATTTCCTGTGATTTAAAGGCTAAATATGTGCTAGCTTAGATGAAAGTGACATCATAGGAAGGACTTGGCCTCTGGGACCCAACGCACCGAGGGGGGTGGAGAGCCTCGTCCTATCAGAGGAACGTTCTCGTACCGTGGATTCCCCCCGAACAGAGCCGCTTGGTTCCTGTTAAAGAATAAAAGAAGCGGCTCAGAGGAATTAGGGGATATTCAGATAACACATTTTGCCGTTTACATTTTGTCGTGCACTCACATGTTCTCGGACATGGGTGCGTTGGAGACGGTGGGGGCGGGGGGGTGGATGCTGGTCTGGCTGCCCATGCTGCTGCTGTAGCTGCAGAAGCTGTGCATGTTGGTGAGGTTGGGGTTCTGAGCCACTATCCTCCGGGCCCGCGGGTTGAAGGGATCCTCCTCATTGATGTCGTCATAATCTCGTTCCCTAAAGGAGAAGAGAGAGGGTACATGTTACACCTCGGTCAGTCAGGTTAAGTAAACACACAGATGCTCGGATTACAAAACACAGAGGGAGAGTGACTTCATTCTCTGGTCATGCTCCATTACTCCATTATATCTTTATAAACGAGGTTTGCTGCTATATTAACATTCTGAATGTTGTATATCAAGTCTCAAAGTCATTGAACGTAATTGTCTGTACACCGAAAGGTAGCTGATCGTTTATCTGGCATTCTGTTAATGGTGCCAAAGTGTAAAAGATTATTACTGTCAGCCCTAAGGCTAGACTCAAGCTGTATTGCTAAAACCAAACCCCCAGGAACAGCACCAGGTAACAAAACATTTTAACTTAATTACAACACCTTTAAAATACCTTTCCCCTTAGACTTACATTGGGTAATAGATATTTGCAAATCAGTGTATAATATTAAAATGATTATGTTCTAAAATGTCTCAAGTTACTTAATTCTGAATCAAGGTCTTTTCACTAGCATAACAATTGCTGTTGATGTGAGCAAGCCTCGACCCCTACAGGCCCCATGGATGCAGACATACAGGTGATTTTACACCCAGCATTCAGACTTCTTGGGTTATTACTTGAAAAGATTGTATGGGGGGACGCTCGCCCATTTCTGACAAATAAGCTGTGCCTTTATAACCTTATCCATTTCTCATATTTCATATTTGTTGTATTGTCATGTCCCTGAGAAACTTTGATGACTTTTAGAATGAAATGGGTCCCAGCTCCAGCCCAGTATGCAGTCCTTTACAACTCACTAAATCCATGGCAATGATATTACTTTGTTTACAACAAACAACAGCGTTATGGGACCTGGAGCTAAAAAATGTAAATGTTGTCGCTGAAAAAGTAATAACAGCAGGGACAAAACCCATTAGCATTAGCTTTTTGAAGTTGGAATATCAATCATTTCTTGACATTATTAAGTTGTTGTGCACCATTGCCTGGGGCCCAACACCTTGCTTTCAGACCTCAGTTTGTATTTTTAACAATTGTACAAATAAAAAAACAATGATATATACACTCACTCACACACTTATATTCAGGCTGGCTCATACAGTATGTGAAGTTGCATAAAGATGGCTGCAGGAGGAAGAAATGAGGGCACTGAGGCAGAGAAGCAGAGAACGAACTGACCTGCAGGCAATTTGTCTCCATGCCCTGGGAATGGCACACAGCATGACGGTGAAGGCACAGGATGCCAGGGAGGAGAAGAGGCAGAGGTAGAGCACACCCTCCACCCCGTCGTAGCACACCCCCACCATCGCATCCAGGTAGTCCTAAAGAGGTCAAACAAATAATAAAACAGACAAAAAGGTAGAGGCACAGGCTTTGAATCTTACGGTAGACAAAATGAAGCGAGGATGGAAAAGCACTTAGAGCGCTGGGGGTGTGTCGTCGAGTCTGCTTTATTGGTGTCATGCAGATTCAGGGGGATGTTCAGCATTTTTATTTAAACCGCAGTGCAGTCATGAGCCACAATGTACACGTGTAACAGTGCAGGAAACTCACATATTTTAGAAAAAGCTATTCTCATTACATTTTGAAATTCTCTCTGCTGTGCCTTGCTCCGCTGTGTTCCTAGTTCCACATTCGGTTTGATTTTGCAATCCTGCGTGGCCACTTTACTTCACCGTTGACCTAGTTGTGCTGTTGTGTTGCCAATTAGGATGCAGTGCACACACCTTGTTAAGCCCCCTGCAGTCCAGAAGGGCGGTCAGCTGGTGCAGACTGGCCTCCGAGGAGTTGAGCACATGCTGAATACCCAGCAGGTCTCTCTGTGGAGAGGTCAGAAATACTTGTGAAAAGGTCCTGCTAATGATACTCCTAAAATAATGTTGACTCTGTTATAATGCAGCATATACATCATTGAGTGGGTGATACCTCAGCTGTAGGGAACAGAGGCACAGCAAACTGCAGAAGCCCGTGGATCTGGATCTGCATGGTGGTCAGGGACCTCTGGAAGATGGTCAGAGGCTGCACACAAGGAGAGTGAAGAGCATGGCAATGTGAAGAAGACTCATCTTAATAGACACACCATAACGCTTAGTTTGTAAAGGTTCTTAAAGAACGCGCAGACTTCTTCCACAAAGTGATAACATAAGGAATAAAGAAGGGCTGCACAATTTGGGAAAACATATTTAGTTGTAATTATTTTTTTACTGATATTGCAACTGTGATAAGATATTAGAGGGAATCAGAGGAATACCGTTTGTACGCCGAGACCTAAACACAATACTTTATTTAGAATGATATTTTCACATATTTTAGATATAGTGCATAAGTCCATATTGTGAATTGTACTGCACATTTTAATGAAATGTATTATGTCAACAAATGTCAAATTGTACCTAATATTTCAACTTTGCTTTTAACTAACCTAATACAGTTATGTGACATTTGTTGACATACATTCAATTAAAGTCAACGTTCAGTGTATAACATTTCGATTAATTGTGCAGCCTTAGAGGAAAGCCATTAGCAAATATAATGGATTACATTTGTATGCAATATAATATGTTGTTTTATCCCAAAACAACAATGCATACAGTAAAGTACATACGTGAGCCCAAAAGGAAACCCCTAACCCTTTCACTTGACATAAATGAACAACAGGATGTGAACTAAGAACATAAGCACAAAAACAACACAGACAAAAAACATTAGATAAATAGCAGCTTTTTAGGGCTCTAAACTCATATTAAAAACTAGTTCACAACATTCTGTATTTGTTTTTTTTACTTGTGGTGATGTAGGTTTAGGTTCCCACCAACAGGGGGCAAAATAAGCCCCTACATTCAGTGCGATGTCGAGTGAGCAGATAACCACAAGCTGCCTGAGAGACAGCACCTTTTGTTAAATTAACATTCAAGCGTTACCATAAACCATCATTCTGTCACATCTCCAAAGTACACTTGTATCTTCACAGTCACCCAACCTTACAAGAGTAGCTTGGGAACCTCTAATGGCCTGCGGCGCAATGTTACATTTGAACAGGATGTGGTCAATTACCATCCATAAATGTAATTGCTTTCCTCTGATCGGAATTTTTTTCTGCAGATCTGCATGACTGTCCATTGTGCTCTCTCTCGAGTCTATCTAACCGCCTGATCAGATTCTTTTTTCAAGCTTTGGTGAGTTTTGTACCGTAGAAAGTGGATGGAGGAGGACAGTAAGGAAAGGAGAGAGATGACCTTGATAGGAATATAAAAAGAGCCGTGGAAATGAGCCGCTTTATCTTCTACTCCAGTAGGACTCAGGTGAGGGGGTTGTACTTTCCCTTGTTCATGTGATGTTTTAGTGTTGTTTTGTTTCCTTCCCTTAACTGTCAAGTGGGAACTAAGTATTTTTTGTACATTTTTGTGTTTCTCTTATTTTACATTACATTACATTGCATGTAGCTGATGCTTTTATCCAAAGCGACTTACAATAAGTACATTCGACCAGGAAGACACAACCTTGAAGAAAACAGAATCGTATAAGTACATCAGGTTTCCTAGAGCCAAGTATTTCAAGTGCTACTCAACTGGCTTTAGATACGCCAGTCCTTTATTAGTATATAAGTGCTCTGTTAGCAGTTCTTTGTTAATAGTTCTATCGCTCGAAGTGGAGTCGAAAGAGATGAGTTTTCAGTCTGCGCCAGAAGGTGTGTAAGCTTTCTGCTGTCCTGATGTCAATGGGGAGCTCATTCCACCATTTTGGAGCCAGGATAGCAAACCCACGTGTTTTTGCTGATGGGAACTTGGGTCCCCCTCGCAGCGAGGGTGCAGTGAGTCGTTTGGCTGATGCAGAGCGTAGAGCACGCGCTGGGGTGTACGGTTTAACCATGTCTTGGATGTAGGAAGGGCCAGACCCATTCGCAGCATGGTACGCAAGTACCAGTGTCTTGAAGTGAATTCTAGCAGTTATCGGAAGCCAGTGGAGGGAGCGGAGGAGCGGCGTGGTGTGGGAGAATTTAGGAAGGTTGAAGACCAGACTTATTTCCCTACGATACTGCAATGATTGGCTGTGAATAAGAAAATATGAAGGACACACCATCTATGTCTGAAAGAATATTGCTTTTATTTTATTTTGTTATGGTTATTTCATTTTATTTTTTTTTGCAGTTAAAATAAGAGTTTATTCTCCCTGCTCCTTTCCACCATGCGCTAATAAAATATCTGCCATGTGTGGAATAAACAAATAAAATAAAAATAGAAAAATAAATAGAAAAAGGTAGTTGACGCAGGAGTAAAGCCCGAGAGCGAGGGCACAGAGCAGGGCAGGAAGCACTGCTGTGACTCAGGCTGATAAAACAAGAGAGAACGTTTGTGTATTTCCCAATCAGTGTGAAATCCTGGCAGCTCCAACTTTGCACCTGTTGGGTATCTGCGTGGCGGAGGGAATGAGCGCTGACTTTGTTTACCAGGCGGGGTGACGGCCGCTGCTGCTGCGCTCTTGTTTTCCTCGGGGCATGTCCACAAGAGCCAGATAATAAGATCTGAGCTCCGCTGGACCAGAGCTCACAGAAAATGGACCTGATGTCAGCGGTGGAAGCCAGTGATGTGACCCACAATATCTACTCTGTGCCTGGGAAGAGTCACCGCACAGAGCCTCAGAAGAGATGCAGATGTATAGCCTTTGTTTTGGGGGCTTTGTTAAATGTTGGCATGTTGTTGCTTGTTTGCTTACAGAGAAGAAATTGAAAAATGATGGTGTAACAGCCTGGGAGAGCCAGACCTGTGAGGTGAAGTAAGGATGTAAATCAGACAGGCAGCGCTGGATAGAGAGGGAGAGTTTGACAAAGATGGAACATGAGAGGAGAAACAAAATCCCCATCCAGCTCTGATTTAGTGAAGGTGTTTGACATTCAGGAGAAAAGTTTGAAAACATCTAGCTAACACAATTTAAATGACTGTTTTATTAGTCAGGACCTGCTCCAAATTGAAATACAATCATTTAAATCCTATTTTAATAATGGTTGTGTGTGACCTAGACACAGGGCTGCAGCGAGGATTTTGCAAATAACTATTAAATGATTATTTTGAACTGTTCATTTATATTCTTTTACACAAATGTTATATTATTATTCCAAAGTGAATGTTTTAAAAGATTTTCTGCTGGGTATTGGAAACACATTAGTATTAATAGTATTACGTGGAGTACTGACCAAAATGTATAGCATCACTTTTTAAGTAGTAAAATATAAATATATTGTCTTTATACATTTTAAATCACTTTAATCTTGAAATATTTTTAACTTTGTGACTAATTAGGAAACATATAGTTAAAACTGATCTATTGCCAAGTTTGATTTATTTTGCAAAAGAAAGGATGAAAACCGGTTCATATATCCCATAGAAATCTGGTATAGGCTCAGATATAGATACCAAACCTTTTCTTCCTAAAGAAAACATATTTTAGTACATTAAGTGTTGTAAAATACATACTGTGTTTCAGTTTGTAATGGTAGAATAATATAATACAAGTACATACAAGTCAAAGCAAAGCATCCTGTCTCCTACCTGCTGGAAGGGGTTGGAGAGGGTCTGGTTGCAGTAAAGGTAATAATGAACAATATCTGTGAAAAACACAAACAGACAAATCAAGCAGATTAAATGCACATTCAACTCTAATGTCCTACTTCTACATTGGTGTCATGGCAACAGCTTTATGCTCTCATAATTACAACTCCATTAACACAAAATGACTCATATGATTCACAATGAAGCTCACCAGTGCCGATGACTCCCTTCGTCTGGCTCAGGAGGAACTTGTCAGGGGACACGCAGAAATCACTTGTGCCCTGGAATGAAAACAGGACGCATGTAAGTGCAGAAAACAAATGAAAAGGAATCCTTTTTTAAATAAATTCATAAAGAACCATTCAGGAAGAGAAGGTCGAATACTCTACCTGGCAGTTTATTAACACTTTGAAAAGTCATACATCTTTTTGACATACTTTTGAGTCAAAAGAAAACCGCTCTTTTAATCCACTTTTACATATCTACACATGAATATTTCTCAGTTCTGTTACTCAACCCTTTTCACTCCAAAACACAGTGGTAAAAAGAAACCTGCTTTTGCAAAATAACAAAACCGAGGCGCGGTGGTCTGTGCACTGTCTGAATGTTAAATGTCCCTCGGGCTCGGGTCAAACACACTGCCTGTAGCTTAACTTTCTCTGAGGGGGGAGGACGCTAATGAGCGCCGCACACAGATGAGATACAGATCTCTAGCAAACCCGAGCTGGATTGTTAAGACACAAGGGATACGAAGGAGCTCTGCAATTCAGGAGTAAATTAGTTAGAATTCCTGATTCTCTGAGAATGCAGAGTTCTGACTTCCCACTGTCTGTAATTAAGGATTCTGTGGAGAGGTGCATTCATTATGCATTCATTGACTGTGTACTAGAGCAGTGCTTTTTCAGTAATGTACCCCCTTTGAAACATCTTCTCAGCCAAGTACCCCCTGACCGACCCCCAACATTTTTGATAGAAAAAGCCATATAAATCATTACAATATAGTGATGTTCCATCAGTGTGTGATTTATTAACTCATTCATGCATGAATTAAGGATATTTTCCCCTTTATGCATGAAAAGAAGACCACATTTTTTTTAAACAGATTTTTCCAAGGAGTTTTTCAATTGAAGTGAATCGAAATTACATATTATGAAAAACTATAAAATACAATACACACATTTGAATGTTTATATGAGGACCCCTTTGGTGGTTCTAGAAATATGTTATATACAATTGTGTTTTCTATATAACTTGTTGTACTAAGATTATTTTCGTAATCATGCATGCTATTTCTTTAATTAACTTTTTTTTTTGTATCTACATGCAGTACCCCAACGTACCCCTAGGGGTCCACGTACCCCCATTTGAGAATCACTGTACGAGAGAACTGAACAGCCCCACACACACATAAACACACTTTGAAGATTCCCATGTCGACACACACATTGGGAGTCAGTTAAGGATAAGATAATCTGACAATAGCACTGCAACTAACGGTTATTCTCTATTATTCGGATTGTTTTCGAGACTAATCTAGTTCAAAGAGATTGCTTGTATGTCTTCTTTTGTCAGTCAGTCCAAAAAACACAAAAGATATTCACTTAAACGTGATATAACACTGAGAAAATGCAAATTTTGTTTAAAACATGACTTAGTCGATAACCCAAAATAGCTATAGATCATTTTTTGTCTATCCAGTTTTGAAGCGCATTCTAACATGCACATATCTGAACAGGAATAGTTGCATCACCGGAAGATGCTCACACTAATACCACACACTGATGCTGGGCTGCTCCCGATGCGCTGGGTGTCTGACATCATTAGAGCGCAGCAACAAAACTAGTTCTGATTTTAAGTGGGGCACAGCTGACAGGCAGCAGTAGCAAGTACATTTTTCAAAGTTAAAACCTGAGTAAGGTTTAAGGAGGTTGATTTTCAGACATTTTTCAGATGGCAATAGTGTGTTCAATATGTGTAATGCTTTTAGAGTGTCCACTGCTGCTGGCAAGTACAGTGCAAAACCATTAAAGCCAGTTCACGTGGAGAGTGGCACGCAGGTGTGCACGTCATGTATTTGATCCTGCAGTAGACCGATGACCTGTCCAGGGTTTGCTACAGACTGCAGCCCCTGGAAGCTCCCACAGATCAAGGACTGGTGTCAAGAGTTGGAGTCAAACCATTACTGAAGAAATAGGAAATGCAGTCAAATAAAAGCAAAACCTTCCATGATCTATGTGTTCGCACACAGTTCTCAGGCTGAATCAGCCTATTATCATCACTGATCATTCTAGTGGCATAAAATGAACTGTCATTTCTGAATATTTGAACATGGATACGGTATTTAAGTAATCTATAAAGCAATCAATCACAGGTTCCAGCTTATCAAATGTGAGAACGTGCTGCTTTTCTTTGTCTTATATCATTTTTATGGAAGATCACACACACACACACACACACACACACACACACACACACACACACACACACACACACACACACACACACACACACACACACACACACACACACACACACACACACACACACACACACACACACACACAGTATAACCTCCGTTAAGCCTGGTTACTCACACTACATATACAGGCACGAACCCCTCAAATTAACACCCAATTAAGAAGACAACACGAACACACAATTGTGACAAAAGCATGATGTCTGAAAAGTGAAGGAGCCGTGCAGACTGTTCATGTAATTGCTTTGTTCACAGCTGTTTGTATCCCTGCCTCAGCAATTATGAAGCCCTTTCCACCTCCATGTTTGCTCTCAGGCAGAGAACGGCCCAGTGGACGTTAACCATCCAGTGCAGTCGGGTCAGCAGCAGACAAACACAGCGGAACAGACAGCTTACATAACAGGCCACAATAAATGGCAGGATTGTGTAACCCACAGATCGATTTCTGTCAATTATCAAGTGGCTACAATGCAACAAACTGGGAAAGTCTGGGAAAGGTGGCTGCAGATATTCATGTTCCTCTGAGGATTTCTAACATTTCCTCCACTGCTTCCTACAGGCAACGATTACTTGTTAACAAATATAACGGAATACCATGACATTTATTGGATGCTTTCTTGCTCCTTTCAAGGGCCCCAAAGCACAGACACTCAACATTTGTAGCTAGGTTTGATTTTGATGTAGCTAATTATTGTGTAGAATATTCAACATTACATTCTTGTGGGGTTTGGGATGGTAACTGTGTTTTTCTAGCTTTGATATCACCAGGTAGCCACCCGGGTTTCAACCGTCTACCATGCAAATGTAGACCACAGATAGTGTAGACTTGTAAAGCAGACACTAAACTTCTAGATGAAAGAGAAGGAGGAAACCAGAGAATAGTCACTCCATAGGCTGCATATGATCTGCTCACACCTCCTGCTGCTTTCTACTCCATGCTCATGATCTCCAACTGAAATGATCTCTTGTTAACAATCCTCTACAGTCTCGAGTCAAAACACAACACCAGTGCTCATAAATCTGATATTATTTCAAATGCATCTCTCTATTTTCGCATATCCATCTTATCGGTAACCCTCTAGGTCACTTGTGCGTTTTTATTAGGTCATTAAAAGAGAAGAACAGTGAGAGTATTCACCTAATCAGCATGATTAAAAGCAGCAAAATTATTTGTGTTGTCGTAATCTTTGAGTTTTACTCAGGTGACTTGAATTCACCGTTTGGCATTTGACTCTTTTTGTTGGTCTATTTTCAGCGGTGTGCCATTTCTCAGCAGAGATGAAAAGCGTATGAGGGGATAGAAAGACGAACCAAGATCAGAGGAATTTTTAGATTGGGAAGTGAGAAAGCACTAAGACGTTTTTGGCTGACACTGCAAGGCTGTAAAGGCTTTTTCTAGCACACACATATTTTACTGTGAAAGCTAGGGTCCTTGTTTAGCAGCTGTGGAGCTAAAACATGCACTATTTTGGATGTGTGAGAAAGCCTTTGCTGTGATGTGATCTGAGAGTTGTTTTATCATCATTTTTAATGACACACTGCAGATATTTTAAACGCATCCATACACATGCAGGTATATCATAAGCACATGAGCAGCATCATCTCTCTTCCCTTACCCTCACACATTCAAGGACATTTGTCAAGTGCAGTGTGCGTTAAAGCAATTAATCACCACTGCCAGGCAGGACAAGAATTGATTGCAGACCAGTTTACACGATTTTATATTAGGGTAAGCAAGTCAGCCAGGGGTGAGGAAGCGAAGCAGCGTGAAGCAGCTCACCACAGCAGAGGCCAGGTCAGCTCCCAGAGAGGTCCAGCTCAGGACCAGCGTCAGCACTCCAAACACCATCATCCTGCAGGGACACCAAGCAACAACAAGGTCACAGTGTAGCTCAGAACATGGAAATGATAGCTCGGTAAAGCTTGCTATTTATCTAAATGAAGTATTGTACCATTGAAACACAATGGTTAATGATTTACAATAATTGTCCCACTTTGATGTGAGATTGTTCTATTGATTACAGGTGGAGCACCCTTTCTTTCTAAAAATACATCATTAGAAAATTAGGAGAGTACTAAGGGTTTTTCATTTAAACCTGCAATATTGTTTTTGGCCACCTGGTGGACCTAGAAACAATTTGTAAAAAGAATACTGACATATCATGACTAAACTTGTTAGCACAAATATGCTTATTCACAGACAAAGAGCAACATTAACATTGATGTGCAGTTGGTTTGTGTCAACTAGGACAATCTGAGCTACTTGATTTTAAATGCACTGCACAATGTTGACCTGAGAGGTTTTAACTTCTGCCTGGTAATTGTTGGGCATTTAGAGAAGAGTTAAGTCTTTTTTTCACCCTGATAAGACCTAAGAGAGGCTGATGAGAACCAAAACAGTAAATAGCAAGCCAGGAAAAAAAGAGTAGAAAGCTATAAAGCTGAGGAAATGAAGACTTGATTGAACATTCTTTGTGGGTTTGTCACCACAACCAGCTATCATCCTATTCATATGTTCATAAAACATGAGAAGAAATAACATGATGTAATATGCACGACCGCATCTATAATAAATACAGATGGAAAAACTCAAAACTAAAGCAAGAAAGTCGAATTGTTTTCAAAATATAATTATCAGCATCCTACAGCGGGAGTACAGTGACGCAGATGAAGCTATTTTCATAACAGTTACTGTTATTGAAAGGAAACAGCGTGAGCCCTCAGGGGCAGGAGCGGTGATGTCATTGTCCTGTCATCAACAGAAGAAGTCAGAGGTCATGTTTATATTCTGTGGGGGTTGATACTGTAGCCTGAATATACTTCTGCATAGATGAGGCTTTGTGTACAGAAGAACGTGCATATCCGCTCTACTGGCCCACACTAGACTACGGCCCCCTGGGTGGGTGAATGTTGCCTGTGTACTAATTTATACAGTAGGCTCCCTCCGTGATGATCTCATACTATCAGAAAATGACATGAATGGGGGATTTGGGAGAATCTCCCCATGCAGGAGGGCAGTGATGGGTCTGTCTGTGTGTGTACAGCAGAAGATCAATAGCCATTAAAAGATGAACAGTTGTCCTATCATAGATCAGCTAATTGGGTGAAATCATCTCTAGAAAATTCAATAAAGTCCTGCTGATTTCAACACTGTGGCACTCCGAGATACTCCCTTTACAGCATGTCACCCGCTATTACTAGGCCCTGTTCATTTCAACACTCCCTGAAGAATCAATTTCCCAATGTGCTGAGAAGATACTGAACACCCATCATTGACACTTACAAGCCACAACTTGTGTAGTCAATTCTTTTTTCATTATTCAATTTCTTCACTTTCCCTCACCCCTGTCCCCCCTACCCGACTCTGTGGATTTATTTAAAAAACGATGACAGTGGATGAGCAGGCAAAAGGGAGGAATGCGCTCTGATCTCTTCCTCAACAACAGCAGAAACCGAGCAACTATTACGATTTTTGCTCTGGTTGGCAAAGGGGATTCAATGAGCTACACTGATTCGAAGGAAATCGGGTGTAAACCTGACGCAAAGCAAATCAAGTGGAAAATTCACAGAGGCCAAGGAACAGGGCGGAAGATGCCAGCAAATACACCCTCAATGGTTGAGGTCAAGTCACTCTCAATTCAATCAGAGTGGCAAGTAGATTTTCTTCCATACATCACTATACAAACAATCATTATATCTGTATTAAAACTGAGTGAAATGAGAGTGCAATGTCAGTGAGAAATGTATGTCTCCTATACAGTATGCTGGCAACATAGATGCAGAACACCAAAGGTCTGAGTACACTTCCCTGTGGTACACCATCAATTCTGTTGCAAATTAGTAGTATATAAACGTAAGAAAAGGTTGCCTTGGTGTTAAGCTTAAGCGAGTAATATTCCTCTTGACCTTCATTTGTTTATTCATCTGGTTTCAAACAAAAATCCCCTTCTTGGATAAACTAAACTCTTTTATCGAGGAAGAAGATATTTTAACTGCACAGGTGTGGTACCAATTGCTGAACTCAGCTGCCATATCAAACTGTTTATTGCTAAAACAATTACCACGTCCTTCAGGCAGCCGATACACGTTTTTCTTCTCCATTCTTACCAATGCTGTGATTGTTTTTCATTATAATTTCAGCACATCCCACTCATGTGCATTTTTGTTTAAATGCCAATTCCTCTTGGTGTAAGTCATTGCTCATGACAGCTCAAATGATTTCTGTCCTCCAGGGAGATTAGTTATTTCTCTCGTTTATTTTCTTATGCATGAGGGGCATGGAATTGTGCAATCCATAAAATGAGGCTGGTGAATAGGTTGTGTTTGTATCACAACATTTTAAGGTCAGGTGATGATGGAAGCTGCGTTATGAACTAGGGTTTTGCAATGTCAGTTTCTCAGATTTCTGCCACGATCCCAATGCAATGGAGGTAGATGGATTGTGTTTGCAGTGCTCTAATTGAAAGAAAAATCCACAAAAAAAAACAAAAGAGAAATGACAAACTGTATTCCAAATAGAAACAGCTGACAGAAAGGTCTATAAATGCGTCTTCTTGTCTAAGCTCCTACTGTGTGTCATGCTAACACCCAGCCAGCCAGTTAATAGCACCAGGAAGAGCCGAGTGTAATCTTCTCCGGAAAGCCTCCAACCACTTCCACTCCACTGGAAGAATGCATGCATTGGGAGGGCAGACACTCTTGACACTGACTCATCTCGTGTGTGCAAAGGGGGTGGGAAAGTGTGGTGGGGGTGGGTTTGTGGTTAGTAGGGCACATTTCGTGGAGATCACACCCTGAACTGACTGATTGAGAGAGACAGAGCAACACTCGGCATGATGAATGGAGACCGGGTTGATTTCATGCCCTGTGAAAATCTCCTTTAGAGCAGAAAAAAAAAAATCACATTCCAGTCTAATTCCTTACATTTATTATAGCGCTTTTCCAGATGCTCAAAGCGCTTTACAAATACACATTGCACATATCATACATGCAATGGTCACCACTGTGGACAATACCCACAGGAGCAAGTTCGGGTGAAGTGTCTTGCCCAAGGACACAACGGCTTTACAGACGCAGCAGCGGCGGGTTTCACCCCTTGATCTGATGATCATTGCACAGCGCACTGTGCCACACCGTCCATCATCACGCCTCGAAGTCATCGAGGCGCTTTTACAAGTACACATTAGTATCATACATGTACTGTGGTCTGTGGACAATACCCACAGGAGCAAATCCGGGTGAAGTGTCTTGCCCAAGGAAACAACGGCCTGACGCAGTGGCGGCAGGAGCGGGTTTCAAACTGGAGTTCCCCAGCACCCCCCTTGATCTGATGATCAGATGCACAGACCACTGTGCCATAAAGTCTAGATGGATATAAAGCAGGGGCACACCATGTACAAACATAATGTACATACAGTAAAGTATTTGTGTATCATTTATCACCGTTATGTCATCTTTCCTTGTAACATGTATTTTGATGTGGGAGTTCTTTTTATGCCATCATTTATACCAATATCATGTCCACTTCCTGCCTCCCCAACCCACAGAAAAACAGTAATTATATTATTGTTTCCTATCTATAGGACATATTTATAGTACAGAACATCTTATCTTTTTTTTATACCCTGCATGTGCTGTTTTAATTCATTATGTTTTCCATCACTCATAAAAGCAAAATCAATCAAATATTAATCTGAAAAAAGCCTCAAAATACAAAGCTTAATAATTAATTAAGTACTATACCAGGGTCAAGAGATATCTTTCTGGTATCAAATATGATTTATGTCTGAAGCCATTTAAAGCAGGTTGAGTGTTAAACTGGAATAACAATCTTTAGGAAGTTGTATGGTTGATAACATCCAATGGCTTCACTCCCATCAGCTCTCAAATACAATGTGTAGAGAGAACTTTTGACACAGCAAAAGTAAGAGCAAATGCATCCTGGCGACGTTGTAAGGCAAGTTAATTACAACAAGGCTAGCAGGGCAGTGTTTGTACAAGGACATGATCCAATACTGGATTTTGCAATTTCCCATGAGAAGAACTCATGCCTCCAGCTCCCTCTCTCTTTATTTCTACATCAACTCATAATCAATCTTATTCTAACTCAAAATATCATATCTGTTGTTGCCGTTTGGAATACACGACACATTTAAGGCACTGCATGGGTTATTTTGATACAATTATCTAGCTGTGAATAAGGTGTATGAGAGGGTGTTTACCTGCCACAATAGATGCAAGACCTCCAATCTAAAGCTTTCAACTTCTTAGATGCAGTTTGTCTTTTAGACATATATGAAGTAAAAGGAATCCAAAAAGGAGTAACTGGTAGAAAATATAGTTTTGGCCCGGTTTTGGCTTAGATTACAATAAATAACCTATTTCTGACTTGGAAAAGTGACTATTGTGTACACTGTAGGTCCAGTTCCCGATGCAACATTCTGTAGCAGCTGATGAGTCATAGTGACCAAAACTAAGTAAACGTCTCCAGTTAGTTGGGATTTACTTAGTCAGCAAACCTACCTATCCACTCCTCTCATCATACATCCTTCCCCTGATTTTTTTCTCACTATCAGAAGATCACACATTAAATACAAAACCAAATCCCTCTTTGGATTGTAAATGAAAATTCAGCTCTTGCTTTTGTTTAAATCTATGTGTTTTACAGAGTGCACGAGACTCACGTGGTAAGCAGCCAGCGAGACTGCTTGGCCAGGCCCAGACAGGCCAGCAGGCAGATGATTAGGTCCAGGATGAGGATCAGCAGGTAGGTGAGCCACCTGCAGGGACAGACAGAGAGAGACAATCACAGTGCTGCTGGGAAATTTCTTTTTTGGCAAAGTGGGTCGAGCTTTGTTAAAAGGAAATGCTGGTTACATTTAAGCCAGGTGTTATTGATGTAGTTATTGCAATGATTCCTATTAGTATTAATTCTACCTTAATTGACTGTTTGTAACATTTATTTTACAATTGTAACTAGGCAACTGTTAACTATGCACAGCACATACAGAATGTCAAGTTATGGATTTCTTAGCATGTTGAAGGTGGTTGTCTTATACATTGACTATATTAATAGAATAACAATAGTCTCATGTATGGATTATAGAGTGTTTTTTCCTGCTCTTGAAGTTGTAAACGTTAGCATGCCATGCTAACTAGCCCACTCCATAAAGTACAGTACAAAGTAACCCAACGTAGCAACTTTGACATGGTTCTTTATCTTGTTTGTGTGAGTTTATACTCCAGTAAGATCATCCAAAACAGGCTTCCCAAGACGGCTTCATCAAAACTTAAGAATTTACACAGGTGGATTAAAATGAAATAACCGTAACATTTTTATTTTTCATTAATAATACTGTGCTATGGTACTAAGGTTGAAAAGCTAACAGGCAATACAAGAACAAAGCTGCTTTCTTTAGCCTTGATAAATCTAGGCATTACTATTATTTGTTATGAACCACTAAGGATTCTGACTTTTTGCCTTAGACATGTAACTTTTGCACAATATCAATGTATGTTAGTGCCTTTATATTGTGGATATGTAAGACCCTCTTTGACATGGCTTTCCTTTTATTACTCCAATTCATGGAGCTTATGTTATCTTTTGTTAGCTTAATTAGATAGTTAACTTGCTAACTAGCTAGTGATATTTAGTGATAAAACATTCTTTTATCCAAGTTTGTCTGAAATTCAGGGACCAACAATTTACTTGGAAATTTCTCATTTTCTTCCTGGGTACTCTGACATGTGAAGACCCAGAGGCCGCACGCTCTGCCAGCATTTCACGAAACAAAGCTTCCAAAACCTTTCAGCGTGTACATCGTAGGGCACTGAAGAACGATGCTGTTCCTACTTTGTTTGGACCAGCGGGAGATTCGGGGTACACAACCTGTAAGTATTCATTGTTGTTTGTGTATTTATGATGTTTAAAACAAACAAGGTATCTACCACGACTGTTTAAACAGGGTTGCAAACTTTGAGTACCTGGCTGCAGTGAGATTTTGATATCATGGGTTTAATTACACATATGCGCACTAAATGACTGCTATCGTGTCAGCAGCGGGACCTTAGCATATATATAGGGTACATATACACAATATTGGACACAGACTATAAAGGGCACACATTTTCATTCACTAATGAAAGTCAAACACATGTTTGTTTCCATTGTTTTATTGTGTGCCTGTCGCGATAAGCAATTAATTGACTTAAATAAAATGAAATAAAAATGAACTCGATAAATTGCCATTTACATGAGGATGTGACTAGCAGTTTGAAAGGATGTACTTGAATTATTATTATATATTATCATTATGTCAGTGGTCTAAAATGGTCATACAACGGTGCCGACAATATTATCGTTTATCGCAATCATTTCCGGGAAAATGTATCCAACAAAATTAATTATCATGAGAGGCCTATACATGAAACACACACACAAACAAATCTACAGACTTACTCCAAACTGCCAAATATATTAATTAACACACTCTCACTCTCATATACTCTTTGACTCTATTTTGGTCTAGTAGAACAATAAGCAGCAGACTTTTACGTTTTATCATTTCTACTGGATCTTGGATCTTAGATCTGCGCATGCGCAATACGGGTCGGGGATTGACCAACCTGTTAACGTTGTTAAGAGTGGTGGGGGCGGGGAGGGAGCGGATGGGCAGCTTGAGCAGCTGTCAACTCAACATTGTAAATAACCAACCAAAAACGATCGCCGGTTCATCTTGTTTTTGGCGTGAGAATAGTTTGGGCAGCGTGAGAGCGTGAGATTGAGAGTGAAAGCGTGTGTCACATGCCAGATGCGTGAGAGTTGGCAACCCTGGTTTAAATGGGTAAACGCTTTTCGGGCTTGTCGTTGGGATCGCGGAGAAATGCTCTCCGCAGACCCATTCTCACAGCGTTATAAACCTTTTTCTTACTCAATATCAAGCCACACTTATTGTTTTTACTTCGGCTGTGAGTGTTTGTGTGTGCTCAGGATGAGTTTCGCTTGATCTCCTGTATCACTGAGAGGTTCGTTGCTGCGATCTGCTGACAGGTTTCCGCTCCTCGCAGCAGATCGCAGCAACGAACCTCTCAACGTCCCGACCAATTAGAGCACACTGGGCTCACAGGGAGGGGGGAGGAAAATTGCACAGTATAAATCTATTTTAGTATACCTCAACAATGGAATTATGATCAGTAGAAATGGCCATGACATGGGACCTTTAACCAAAGGAGGAAAACAAAAAATACCAAATACTAACAAACCAGAATGTATTACTAAAGTAAATAAAAAAATAAAAAAACCATCATAAAATCTCTTGAGGGAGTTAAAACCCAAAATGTTACAGTGTAACACTTATTTTCACCTCAACAGGCACATGCTGTCATCTGAGGTGTGTTGATACTTGAGGGTATAATCCTGTCCAGTATTGCCCTCCTCAGTGAACCCATCTGTTACGTGAGCAGTGGTCAGTCTGAGACCAGACACACAGAAAGCCTGTCCAGATGGTTAATAATGAATGGACTCAATTCCATATGATTGAATGTTTCATGCTGTGAAACAAATGGGGGGAGGGGCCGCTACATCACCTTTGAACTCGGATGTATCAATACATCCAATTAAAGTTGCTCTGATTTCTTCTCATATTATTTATCTCCATCATTGTGCATCTTTTTTTAATCTTAACTCCTGCACTTACATTCTCACTTTGTACATTCCTCTTTTCTCTTAAATTATTTATTTGATTTCCCTCCCATTTGTGTTCTCCATCACTATGCTGCATCCTTTCTACATCTCCCTCATATCTTTCTTTTTCCCCCTTCACTTTCCTTCCACTCTCTTTAACCCCCCTCCCCGTCCTCTCTCTCCCTTTCAGCCCCACTTCCCTCCCTCGCCACCGACTCCTTGATTTTTCTTCCTCGTTTCATCTTTTCCCCTCTTGGCACTGTACAGCACGAGAAGCTGGGACATCAACATGCACACGGAGGCTCTTGGGTGACACTGCCACCGTGTTTGTCTGTGTCATCTTAATCCAATTAAAGTCAAACCGAGTGCTGCACAGAGGCACGCTGCTACAGGTTACATTCATGTATAATAGAGAAGTACGTCTGCAAGAAGCAGCTCTGAATGTGCTAGATTCAATTGAGAGGTTAAATATGATAAAGGAAATAGCATTTTATGGAACGTTCCTAACAGAGAGGTCAAAGGTCACTGTGATCACTTGATTTTATGGGGAGGCATTTGCCAGCTGACCCCATGCACACACTCACCCAGAGACCCCATTAAGAAGCCCATAAAACCATATCCTATTCTCCTTTTTTTTAGTATAATTAAGGAAATTAGCAAAAGTAACTCATATATCCAGTTAAAATGTGAGTCTTTTACTTATAAACAAAATATAAATGACTGCTTTGTGTGAAAGGTTGTCAATTCCAAAGTTTAAGTTCTGTGACAGCAAATTCACAGTAACCCTTGGTGTCAAATCTAGGGATATCAACTCCAAGAATAAATATCAAATGTGTTGAAAACGGTGTTATAACATTTAAAAAACGTAAATGACAGCACTGTCCTTAAAGTACCTGAGGTCGCAAGGTGTCAAGGTGTAAAACATTTAGTTATTTTCAGAAAACTGAGGGATTATTTAAGATTCTTAAAGAAGAGAAAATGTTCCAGGATGAACACACTGAAGATGGACAGCCAACTGACACAGCAACACTGTGAAGAGTCAAATCAGACACACACACACACACACACACACACACACACGCTCAACCACAACTATTTGTCTGGGCATGAGGCAGTGATAATGAGTCCATTAACAGTGTACACAGTGTCTGGCTGTCTGCCGTCGGTTTGCTTACTCCATCAGTGCACAGCTATGTGGTTTATTGAATTATTGGCAGAGAAGAAGAGTCACATTGCAGATCAATACAAACACCAGCTTGTGTGTTACTGCAGACTCCACAGAAATACTATCAAGGCTTCACAAGGACTGAAACATTGGCACTGCGCCTTTTTTTAGGTGATATATATTTCAAAAACCTCAGAGAGCCGTGTGCTCAGTGGACAGCTCAATTCACATACAGTAAATGGATGATGCACGTATGCAAACACCATATTTCATCCCATCCTTTAAATATCATGTGATATATTCAGGTCATAGAGGTATGAGAAAACATGAATTATCTATTTGACTGCATGTTCAAGTTTCCCAGTGATTGCAGCCATTATCGAGACATGATATCATAAATGTATTTTGCATCTCCGAGAATCCATTATATGCATATTTAACGGTAATTTGTAGCATTTATATATGATCATAAAAATGTGATAGGTCTTTGCTGGTTGATTAGCATCTTCCCACGCTTTTAGGCAAGATGTAAATAACTATATTATATAACAGTTCTCTACTGATTTCTATGAAAGAGGTTTGGGTCACGTGGAAATTCTTATAATTCTGATAATAAAATCTGACTTCGGCAGAAAAAAGTCAGACTAATCACTTTATGTTATTCTCTACTTTAAACTAAGAACTTTTTTCATATACATTTGTATCATGTGGCATTAATTCCCCATCCATAACTCCATAGATCTGCATTTAGAAATCCATGTGAACATTTGAGACATTCACACCATTTTGGATGCGATTTATCCAAAAGAAAACATTTATGGAAAAGATATATCTTAAATGTTTTTCTCATTTCTCTAACTGTTTTCCTACAAATGTGCACTTCAGTAGCATCCCAGGCATTGTTCATTGTTCACTGTTCCACCCTGCACTTTAGGACACTGACATTTTCTCTGTTCCTCACCTGTAGTACTCCACTCTTGCTGTTTGATCGGCGATGGATGCAAGGTCCACTTTAGCCTCCTCCCAGTCAGGCAGGCCCAGCAGCTGTTTGATCACGTTGTCCGCCATCTGCTGCATGAACTGCAGGGTCTGCACGTAGTCACCCCGCGTGGCGAAGATCTCGTCCAGCCTGGCGAGGTGCTGGTGCAGGCCGCTTTTCATGCTGCCCATCGTGCCAGTCACCTGGAGGGCAGGAGAGGAGAGGAGGCGTGAGGTGAATAAGTACAACAGCACTGTGGCCGGGGTTGGAATACCAAGCATGAAAGCTAATGCACTGACCCATTCCTGATGTACATTCCTGATGTACAATGTATTGAAAAATATCACTCTTCACCGGCTTAAGCTTCAATAACCAGGATACATGTATTTATTAATCCTTGCAAGAATGGAAGTAGTCATCACACAGAGCATTTGGGACAACTAGTTCCTCGAACAGTGTCCTTCAGATGCTTTATATACAAGACAGGATGTTATTCAGTCACAAGATACATGTATACCAGTTCAAAGCAGTATTCTATGCTTAGTTCAGATTAGTTAAGGCCAACATAAGCAATAAACATGACAGTCATGTCAATCTCCATAGAGGCTGAATCATCATGTTAATCGTTGTCACATAGCTATCATATGCCTAAAACAGTCCTGACGCTCTTCGAGGTAATCATACATCCCGTTACATACACAGCTACGTAGGACCTTTGTTATCACGTGCTACTCTGATATTGGAAGAGAACATTCAGTATTTTCCCAACAATAAGTAATTGATGATTGAGGTTCCTTCTGGTAACCGCAAATATTTGGTTTTGTGAAAATGGTCCGCAGAAAAACCTGACAGTTAGAGTGGAGAGAAATGTTTTATAACCTCCACCTTTCTACTAAAATAATAATGTGTTGACTGACTTTTCTTAGAGCCGAGCACAGCAAGGAATCCTCTCAAACAGCATGTGGGTGCCTTTGGTCAACTTTTCCGCCTGACGAAGTTTCTCCGAAAAAAAGAAAAGTGACCTAAGGTGAGATAAACCCAAACATAAGGTAAAAATAGGTGGGTGGGCGGGGCAGTGTGGGAGAGCTAAAATACTGAGTGTGGGTGTCGGTGAAGAGCTCCTCTTTGAGCAAACAGCTGGAAAACAGCCAAAACTAGAGAGATAGAGGAGAGATTTGTATTTGACGAATGCTGTTGTCTTTCAGACCTTTCTCTAAACTGATAAGTCACTAATGTTTATCTGTATACACCAGGTAATCACAGATAATTTAATCCTTTTCCCAAAGGGGGAGTTTTATCAGATTCTTACCTAGCCGGCCAACTAAACCAAGACCACATTATCTTTGCGGTGTGAACATCTCCTGTAAAGGCCCTTTCCATTTCTTCAGGTTTAATTTCTCTGTACTTAGCTTGAAGGGAAACGTTGTTTACTGGGAGATGGCATTCACAGAGACATCCTGCTATTTGATCATTAAAAAGGGTAATAAATGCTTCCATTCAGCTTAGGGTACTTGGCATTCACTGAAGAGAACACTCATATTGTTGCCGTGTTTGACAGGCACAGGATTTGCTGGAGCTGAAGCTGAGGCGAGGGCATGTTGGGTGGAAGTAATTAGTCGGTCTGCATTCAACGGTCGACCAGCACTAGATGGCTGCAAATAAAAGAGTCTACAGCTAGTGTGGGGCTACTCTTATAGTCAGAGTTGTGGTTCTAGCCAAACGCTAATATAAGCATGCTAACACGCTCACAGTGAGAATGCTTATATTGTAGGAAATAGTAACGAGGTGGACCGCCTTCGTTTGACTAATAGCATGCTAACAACGTTAATAAGCACTAAACACAACATTTAGTCATAAACTATTGGACAATTTTGACGATTTCTCTAGATTAAATGTTACAGGATTACCAAAGTTATTTTAATGTATCATCTTGGAACATTTAACATCTGTAGCAAACATATTTCAGAATCTTTTTAAAAAAAGTCAACCTCCTGGTGATGCTTAAGGAAGTCAATAGATCATTAAAGTCATTAGGCGACCATGAATATGTGCAGTAGTGGGTCTAATGCATCGTTGTGTAGACTAATCGATCTGTTTTTTTTTAGCATCATGCAGGTAAAAAAAAGTAGCAGTGTATCTTTTGAGATGGACAGAGGTTGACATATTTGGTTGTTTTTGAAAGATAGATTTGTTTGAAGAAGAATGTTCTATGTTTACTCTGTTAAATAACAGACATTAAGGTAAGTAGAGAAGAAAATAATCAGCTATCCTTGGAAAATCTGTCCAGGTGCTCCAGCACCGACAAGCCTGGGTTGAGTTGAATCAGATTGAGGCTCATTTTTAAACAGCCTCTCATAGACTCTGTTGTTTCACCTACTGTAGGTCCTGCTGCATACATTAGCTAACACTTAACTGTATTTATTCGAGACATTCTTGACGGGATTTGATCATTTTTATTCGGTAGGGGAAAAAACTACCAAGAAATATCAGCTAGTTGAGTACATTTTTGTCAGAAGTACTCAATGATGACTAAAATGCAATAATTGTGAATGCCCTAATGGCACCAAATTAAAGGGAAATCCATTCTGTTGTTAATGAAGGTCTTCAGTCAGCGACAAAGTGGTGAACCAAGGTTCAGACTGACATTCCCATATAACGCCATGCTAGCACAGCTAAAAATATCTATTAATCCATCCATCTATCAATCAGTTAATCCATTAGCTATACTCGCTGTTCCCTAAGGGTTTTGGAGGAGTCAACCTGTGAACCAACAGTCCTCTCCATGGGACATTGTATCTGTGCTCTGTAGTTTGTTATCTGATCTCTGATTGAGACCACTTCCTCCTCAGAAGAAATCGCAGTTGAGAAATTAAGTCAAGTATCTGATTCTTGCCTCTTGTGAGAGATTCTTATCTCAACCGCCTGGGGAGACAGTCAATCATCCAGCTAATCTCTCCTTCCTCTTGCTCTGATCCTCACTGTGTAAATGATCCGAGCCGATCAAGAAGATATAATTCCCAGTCCCAGTCTTTCACTCAATCTGATGTTTCGAGGGCATTCTCTTCCTCACATCTTTCAAAACAAACAATTTGCAGCGGATTGTGTTTGGCTGCATAGCGCTTGTTCGGTGGGATATTCATTTATACACGCCGGAGGGTACGAATAAATAAAAAAAACAAATAGAAGAAATCACGATAAATGACCAAATGGTGACTAATGGAGAGAGGCATTGGGCTGAAAAGTGGCTGTCAAATATAAAATGTAGATTCTAGCTTGAGGAAAGGAATATAAATATAGATCAACGAGCATTATGTCGGTTGTGGTTGACCATAGTGTATTCCGAATGAAGACCCTGGGCTTAAGGAGGAGGGTCATTTCTCACATCATTCTCCTTGCCTCTATTATCAAAGTCTTATTTCTTATTACAAAATAGATGCCTGAAATGTATCTACTAATACTATACATTCACACATTTATCATACGCCATTTCAAATATCTACTTACTTGCACGGATAAAAACAATAGTTCCAGTATCAATAATTCCTAATAATAATCTCTACATAATATTAACCCCACTTCCTTCACCAACATTGGATATCTATCTTTAAGCCTATTGTTGTTGGTACATGGCCTCAGAGAGGGCAGGGCTTCAGAGATAAGATAACTCTGGGAGTATGAAACAGAGAGAGGCTGGAAAAGAACATCACTTTCTTTCAGACACATACCTCCCAGAGAGTCCATCTCTGAGTTGAAACAGAAAATGGCTCGGCAAGTGTGAGCGATCATCTCATAATCACTTTCTCTATATTCTTTACTCGTCCGGTAATCGCTTGATAAATGAGGACCAATAAGGCTATTTGTTAAAGTAAAACAAAGGATAAGATAAATGATTAAACCTTTTTTTCTCGGTCTAACTGGTCGTCTCTGCTCGATAGTGGAGAGACTTTTTTTCAATTAAAATTGAATGTGGGAGCTAGAGCGTGAAATGGAACATGCTTCTGAAGTGCCTCAGTAGCTCGGTCCCTGCAAAGATAGAGACCATTTTCACTGCTCTGAAACAAAGCTCAGCAGACTACTCTTTAAAAATATATTTTTTCCTACCTCCTTTTCTCCCCTCACACACGTGGTGACCACAGAGCCTCAAAGTGGTCGACCTGGATTGGTTTGTATATGAAACATTGAGCAGGCTTCAAATGAAGACCTTTGAGAAACCGATGGCCCACAGAGCAAAGATTGTTAACCAAAAGGAAGGAAGTGGGATCGTCACGCTATGAATGTTTTTGCTGTAACAATGGTTTGCTGGTATGCTGGTGTTTGACACACATTCATTAAAGGTCACATGTCATGGCCATTTCCACTGATCATAATTCCATTTCTGTGGTCTCCTAGAATAGATTTATACTGTGCAATTTTACAAACTCACATTGGTTTCGCATACAGCATCTCTGTAAAGTATGTGTATTCACTCTCTCCACTAAACGGCTCGTTGCTGCCCCCCCCTCCCTGTGAGCCCAGTGTGCTCCGATTGGTCGGGACCAGTCGGGACGTTGTGAATCGCGCTGAGCTCCGTGGAGGTGTGATTTCCTTGTTCAGCGATACACAGCCAAACACAGCCAAACTCACCCTGAGCACACACAAAGTCACAGCCGAAGTAAAAACAATAAGTGTGGCTTGATATTGAGTAGGAAAAAGGTTGATAAACGCTGTGAGAATGGGTCTGCAGAGAGAATTTCGCTGCGATCCCAACTGTCTGTTATCAGCCTGCAGCCAGGGAGGAGAGATCAGCAGAGCTGCATGCACTGAGTGTGTGAGGAAGTCCGTGGATTGGTCAATTTGGACTAATCAGCGGGGGCTTAACGTAACGGCTCCGCGGACGTAACGTAACGGCTCCACGGATTGGTCCATTTCGTTCCGGGGACGACATGACATCATGATGTACCCGGAAGAATCAAATGGACAGTGACGTATCTCCAACGAGGCGTTTTGGGGAGGTATTTTCTGTTTTAGAGTTGTACTCCCTACATGGTGTACTTTGAGGGTTTTGACCGTTTACATGCATAAAAACCTTCATAACACACAAGGGGACGGGCAATAACCGGAAAAGCATGACATGGCATCTGTCTGTTGCTCTTACTCATTCCTCTAAAATATACACAAAGACCCACGGATACTTGCACTTCTTTGAGGTGTATTTTATGTCTGAAAAAAACCAAGGATCATCCTGCAAACAGGCATACACACAGAAACAACATGAGGCTCAGTTGTTAGCGCTTTTGTTTTACAGACCGCCTGTGTTCAGATCTCCTGCTCACAGCACAAGGTTAAATATCAGGATTGCAATGAAATAACAATAAATTGATGGTAGTGAATCATGATAATCGCCAATATCCTCTCATAAGTGACATGAACATCTGTCTAGCTTGTTATCATGGTAAAATAGGGCCTAATTTAAATAAAATAACGGATTAACTTTAAGAGTTTAGAGCACATTTTGATTCTTATCAAAACAATATCATGAATTCCAATAACTTTGGGATATTTCACATTGTCCCATGCCCAATGGAAACAATAATAATTACACTTTCATTATCTTTCTCCTTAACATTATGAATACCTCATCATATAGAAACAAATCGTATTATAAGAGCGTGTAGAAATATGCACATTTGTAATTATTTACTGGGCCACCTTCCAAACCGTGCTTGAGCTCTGGCCAAATGCTCCGTGACTGACGCAGACACGACCCACTCCGCTTGGCTGCCAAAACTCTCTCAACACCCATCTCCAAACAATAGAGTTACTATTAGTGTGGCCGGACTTCAAATATCACATCATTCCAGCATCCCAATTGGCCCGTTTCCAGATTGAACCCCATTGATGGTTTTTTTGCATCTCAGTTTGAGCGTTACGTCTCCAAATTGCACCTCTCTCTGTATACAAGTGCTTTGTTTTAATTGATATTCTAACTAAGAGAGCCAGTGACTGTTCATAAACAAATCATATGCATATATTTCAGACCGTAACCAATCAAGGCCTAAACAGCTGCTGAGAAAAAAACATTGAGTGATAATGAGCCTAACTTCCTTCTTTTCCTCTCTTATGAACTGAGCCTTTAGAAGCAAACTCACTTCTAAACTCTCTCGGAGTTGGGCTTTAAGGGCATTTGTGTTGGCCGAAGGGCAGTGAGGCCTTCATTGTCAATGATTTCAATTCAGATTTCAATCTCCGACTCTGCCAATCAGACAGGCCTGCCTTGCTCGTTGTTCTTGCCCATCAAACGGCTTTGTCTCCTGGGCTCATGGTTGATTAGGTGGGGGAGACTGGGAACTGTGTGTGGCACACTGGGCTCTTTATACTACCCTAGAACTAGACTCCTTAACAGTCTATTGCTGCGTGCAATGAACTCACTCATCCACACACACACACACACACACACACACACACACACACACACACACACACACACACACACACACACACACACACACACACACACACACACACACACACACACACACACACACACACACACACACACACACACACACACACACACACACACACACACTAAGGCACAGGCGAGCACAATCACACGCATAAAATAAAGGCCACCATGTCCAATTGTGTGTGCTTGCACGAGTTCACACATCCCAGAGGGACTCACTGATAAGCTTTTCAGACGAGCTATATGTAAATGATTTCTTTCTGCTAATATGACTTAGAGAAATGAACCTGGCTAAGTGCTTCACAAGAATAACAGGAGACAATGCGTGAACAATTCATCTAATCTGGTCATGACAAAGAGATGGATCTATCCCTCTGTGTTAAGGTAATACGCGCTTTACATGCTGTTGTATCGATTCAATGGAGTAAATCAAAGACATGTAAATGCTAGCTTGTTAATGAGAAGTAATCCCAACTGACAATCCACAGCAACTCTACTGATCTTCTCCCAACATAAGTAATTACAGTCTCCCATGTTTTCAGTTTAAATTATGTATAAAGTGCATAAATCAGAGCCAGACAGTTAAGTACTTCCCTCCGTTAAAGTATCCTAACATAGTGCTGTGGGCTATATCCTCTGAGCAAAGTGTTTCATACTGAGGCCATGTTGAGTGGCTCACATACCACCACATGAATCTCCATTAACGCAGATGGAGACCTAATCCACACTCTTTGACAGCTAGTCACGTTAGGTCTCCGCCCACGCCGATACAGACCCCGGGACACACTGCTGAGGCGACAACACAAAACTGGTCCTTATAGACACTACATCAAAACAGCATAGTCTGTTTATCATAGTTTCAAGTCAAGTTTCAAGTTAATCTTTACAAGTCTTAAGTAATTGTATTCAAGTGTCATGGTTATCTTTACAAATCTCAAGTAGGAGTCTCAAGTTAATCTTTACAAGTGCCAAATCAATTGGTAGAAGTCTCAAATTGATATCTACAAGTGTGAGGTAAAGTCCGAAGGCCATTTGTAGAAGTTTCACGAAAAATGTCCCAAGTCAATCAGGTTCATCTTAACACGTCTTAACAAGAAGACGCCCTAAATGAATCTGTGCAACTCAAAAAAAAAATTCAGTCCGAAGTCTTAAATCTTGTCAAAGCTAATCTCATGTGCAAGTTCATCATGTACCTGTTCACTATTTTAGTGACACAACATTTGAATATCCTGCTCTTATAGCACTATTTATAGTGTGTTTTAAGTCAAGTCCAAGTTGACTCTCAAATGATTAGGGATAACATCTCAAATCTCAAGTGTGCAGCTCAGATGATAACCGAATATGGTTTATTATCAAGCCAAATTGCCAAATACTTTCATCAATAGTGTTGGCAAGTAATGTACTTTAATATTAATTACCACAACTTTTGTTTGATAAACATAGGTGAGGAAACATTCAGATGGAGAAAAATATCAAACAGTTTTGACTGTAAGAAGAAAAATGCCTTGTCATTGGTGTATAATTTTGAAACAGCGAGCTACATGTGGGTGTGTGATGGGAAGTGAGGCAGATAAAAATAGAAAAAGGAGCTAAAGGGAGCACAAGCAAAGACACAGGGCGATGCTTTGTTCCTGCTGAGGCCACAGCAGCTGGGAGAAGGTGGAGCAGAGCGGGTGAGAGTGTGTGTGAGCTGTCTGTGGAGCAAAGAGTCAGGCAGTCAATTTGTGTGTAGCGGTAAAAGGCCATAAAAAGACTATAAAAACATTTAGATGCATACTAAATGGAGACCTCTGGGCTTTCCTCCTGTGTGTGTGTAAATACATCACAAGCAGCATTTCTGAAGCCTTCACAGGGAGCTGTTTATTTCCAGCTAAATGGGCCTCTCATGTATAAACTGTAAGTCTTGTGAAACTGTACTGACTGTTTCCAGTTTGTTTTTACAAACTCAAATCAGGATGCCGTTTTTCTTCACACACGCAGGTATGTTTATGTATAGGAGACATTCATCATGTGACCCTAATGTTTTACTTACCAGACTGTCCACACCGCCCAGCGTGTGATTGGCATTGTACAGGGAGTAAGTCAACTGGTACACGCCGTCATTGGTCTCACTGTTGCCATAGAAACCCACACCAACGGCGATGCTACAGAGAGAAGAAGTATGGAGGGAGAGGTAAGCCTTTTGATAAATGAATGACAACGCACTACATCAGTGCTGCTTGGCTTGTAAATCACAGGTGTCACAGGTGAAATCCTTTTCAGGCACTGAGATTTATCAGCTTGAAAGCCATTTATTAGAACATTTGCTAAAATAAAAAATGAACGCACGCTAAAAATAAGGATTTCTTCCTGTTCTGAAACAATGTGCCATCCTGTGTTAGAGATGTACTGCCTACACGGAGAGTGGCACAATGGAATACAGCACCTACACCAGGCTTTATGCATATTTCATGCCTTCTTTTTTGCAAGCAATTGGGTATTATCATAAAGCAGTGTCATCAATTTCTCTATCAACCCTGACTTTGGCATAAAATAAAAAATAAAAAAGGGGAAAAAATGCAACGGTAATGAGGCACGTTGGGACAATCCCTGAAAGGAGACGGAAATATTGTCTATCTATGCAATAGTTCATAGTCAAGGTGAAAACAGTTATCCAAACAGAATACATGACAGTGAATTGGGATGTGTGTGTGTGTGTGTGTGTGTGTGTGTGTGTGTGTGTGTGTGTGTGTGTGTGTGTGTGTGTGTGTGTGTGTGTGTGTGTGTGTGTGTGTGTGTGTGTGTGTGTGTGTGTGTGTGTGTGTGTGTGTGTGTGTGTGTGTGTGTGTGTGTGTGTGTGTGTGTGTGTGTTGTGTGTGTGTGTGTGTGTGTGTGTGTGTGTGTGTGTGTGTGTGTGTGTGTGTGTGTGTGTGTGTGTGTGTGTGTGTGTGTGTGTGGCCGAGCATTACTATACTTGTGGGGACCTAAATCTGTTTACACAGTCACGTGTGGGGACTCGCCTCCCTCATGGGGACAAAATGGAGGTCCCCATGAGGGGAATCATTAATTTTAGGGTGAAGACTTGGTTAGGTTTAGGGTTAGGTTAAGGGTAAAGTTAAGGGTTAGGCATGTGTTGGTTATGGTTAAGGTTAGGATAAGTCTCCAGGAAATGCATGTAAGTCAATGTAATGTCCCCTGAAGTGATGCATTCATGGTATGTGTATGTGTGTGTGTGTGTGTGTGTGTGTGTGTGTGTGTGTGTGTGTGTGTGTGTGTGTGTGTGTGTGTGTGTGTGTGTGTGGTGTGTGTGTGTGTGTGTGTGTGTGTGTGTGTGTGTGTGTGTGTGTGTGTGTGTGTGTGTGTGTGTGTGTGTGTGTGTGTGTGGCCGAGCATTACTATACTTGTGGGGACCTAAATCTGTTTACACAGTCACGTGTGGGGACTCGCCTCCCTCATGGGGACAAAATGGAGGTCCCCATGAGGGGAATCATTAATTTTAGGGTGAAGACTTGGTTAGGTTTAGGGTTAGGTTAAGGGTAAAGTTAAGGGTTAGGCATGTGTTGGTTATGGTTAAGGTTAGGATAAGTCTCCAGGAAATGCATGTAAGTCAATGTAATGTCCCCTGAAGTGATGCATTCATGGTATGTGTATGTGTATGTGTGTGTGTGTGTGTGTGTGTGTGTGTGTGTGTGTGTGTGTGTGTGTGTGTGTGTGTGTGTGTGTGTGTGTGTGTGTGTGTGTGTGTGTGTGTGTGTGTGTGTGTGTGTGTGTGTGTGTGTGTGTGTGTGTGTGTGTGTGTGTGTGGTGTGTGTGTGTGTGTGTGTGTGTGTGTGTGTGTGTGTGTGTTGTAGTCTACAGGAGGCAAAACAAATATACTGTATCAGTAAGGCACTGGAGCTGCATAATACTGTGATTCTGTGTTCATTTAAGTAAACAACACTCTTTGAACCAGAAATGATACAATACAGGGTTTTGGAATGTGTGTGCATAATTTGGAAACCACTTTTGTATACTCAGTCAACCAAGGATTTCATTTGTTCAGCTGGAGCATCAGCACAAACAAAATAACCACCAACATAAACACCCACTCCTAAGTAGTTCCTCTGAGCTTCAGTTGCCTCTGAAGTGCTGTGGCATTGTTCCTCTGCTATATAATAGGATTTGGAAGAAGCTACAAAATCAGACCTAGATGCATAATGTCTCACAACAAACTCTGAATACCCTGTGCAGAGATTTCTTGCAAAGTCAATTATGTTGCAGTAGAGATGGGCTTATTCACCTGCAATACTGACCACCTGCGCAAACCTAAGAAAAAATATTAACCTTTTATGGAAGCTTCAGGGAACTTGTGTTACTAAATGACACGGCAAAGGCCATAAAGTTACAGTAATGAGTCACACATCAAACTAAATTGAACATATGATGAGGGACTTCAGATCTGACTCAGGCTGACATATTTCTCTGAGGGGAACTCTCAATACACAAGTTTATTAAGTACACCTTGAGCTACCTCCAGTGACATCCCATTCGACAGCACTGAAGTTGATTATTTGTTTATGAAGCATTTCATGTTCACAAGTGTTGAATCAGCTTTAAGGGGTGTTTAAAGTGGAGTTGTACTTCATAGTTATCCGTAACTACCCAAAGTCAGTGTATTACCTACAGTAGATAGTGGTAAGCTTGTCCAGTTTTAAGAAACAGACTGGTGTTCCAGCACCAAAAACTTCTAAGAGATTTTGAGATGTGACAGTACATAATAGCATTATAATTTAACCCCTGTGCCTTCCTAAACAAGGGTCTGCATTCATGTTTGTCTGCTCACTAATGTATGGTTTTCCTTTCATTCATAGCCTGTCTTGCTTAATTTGGTAGCTGTACTTTTGGAGCTGTAAAACGACACTGTATTATATTTAAAATGTGTTTTCTTGGAATACAATGTAGCTATACCTTTTGCACTGACACCTCATTTTTCACTCAGAACCCATTACCTGATAATCAATGCCAGTTAATATAAAGTAAGTAAGAAGGAGTGCAAGGATCCATTTCACTGCTGATAAGTGAGCAGACACACCAAATGGCTATTTGACTTGATGATTTATTATAGATCTTTATTGTATGACTTAATTCATTCTACACGGCTTGAGGGTTGCCTCTTCTCAAAATATAAAACATCAATATAGATTTCTCTGATCTCATAATCGCCAGACCCACTTAAAGCTACCTCACAGTTTATTTTAACCATGTATTAGTAGGCCTACCTTTTAGCAATTACAACCACACATCGCTAGCCCTAAGCTAAATATCTCAAGTGTTTAAATCCATTATAAGTAAATGAATCACTTTTTACTATTTCACCAGTTTTTAACTATTTCAGCTATATATCCTCACTCTTACCTTACAGTTTCAGCTGTTTATCAGTTTTTTTCTCATTTAACTCTCAGAAGTTTATTATTTCTCTTAGCTAACTATTCCAGCTGTCCATTAACTCTTAGCTAACTATTTTAGCTCTTTATTCATTACTTTGAGCTAATTATCTAAGCAGTTATTCCATTATTCTTAAGCTAAATATCTTTTTACTATTTCTCCTAGCTTACAATGTTACCTTTTTTTTATATTTTTCCTAGCTTAGTATTTAAACAGTTTAGCTAACTATTAAGGCTGTTTATTAATAGCGGAACTCTTAGCTAACTGTTTTAGCTCTTAACCCTCAATCTTTTAGCCACATATCTAAGCTTTTATCCACTTCTTACCTTGTTATGTGTTACTTTTAACAATTTGTTTTAAGCATTCATCGATTAAGCTATTACAACTGTTACAGCTTCTCTGCTAACCAGTATTCATGTAACACATGTTGATGATCTTTCCACGTATCTTCTCTGTTACAGTAGAGGTATTCCCTGTACCCGTGTTTGCTATAAACCCCCACTGTCCCATCACAAATTGTGCTCCAGATAAAGGCCAGGTCAGGTCAGTACCAAAGGGATAATGAACTGGAGTCAGCCTAATTGCGACTCCAGAGCAGTCTTCTTAACCTTGTGGTTTCCCCCGACTCCTCCCTGTTGCTACAGAGAAACGGAGCTGGACTATAAATCTATGCTCATCCATGCTTCCTGCAACGTTTGTCTGGATGGAATACCTGAAATCTGGCAGAGCTGTGCAGCAGTGTGGTGGCCGATGCTGAGCGCAGGTGGAGCAGAACTACAGGGGCTATTTTCCTACTTAGTACAACAAGGACAGAGCCTCATTAAAGGACCCCCTGCAGGTAAACCACCCGCTTTGCAGTTTTAACAATAACCCCAGGGAGTGGCATGACGCAAGCATAGGTGAGATACATTTAGGACAGAATAGACAAAGCAGTTTGGAATGAGACACATATTGAAAGATACAGACAGACCGAAGGACACAGACTGACAATGAAACAAGTAGACATTGTGTACTGAATATACATGCGGTTGAGACAGTTGAAAAAACAAAATGACAGAAACGCAGAAAGAATGACAATGATAAACAGAGCAAGACAGAAAAAAGCATAAAACATGTAAGAGTGGTTCACCTTGCTTGGAACACCACCTTTTAATAATCTACTGATGATGACACATGTAACAGTCCATTTCCTATGTTGGATGCTTTCAGGAGTTTCTCTCCTTTCATCTGTGAGAAAGTGTAATGTATTGTGTAAAAGTAGCCGGGAGAAATGTGGACTTGGTAGAACCGAGGAAATATTTGAAGGGCAGAATCTAATGAATAAGGGGACACAGGGAGGTGTGCAAAGAGATAGAATACCCCTTGTTTTCTACCCTTTCCAGTTGCCTTGGTGACGCTTCTTCAAATATCCACAGTCTGATTCAACAAGAAAGAATATCGGAGTAGGCATGTACTGAGCAAAAGTCAAAACTGTCATGTTGATAAATGACAAAGTGAATAAAAGACATTGTGCGGAATGCAGAAAAAGGATCCAAATATTCAGCCTGTAGCAGAAAAATGCCCCCGGCCACTATTAATAGACCCAGACATGTTTGAATATTTGAGATTGTGCCCCAAAATGGCAGCAGTGTCTCTCCTGAGATAACAAATAAAGACATTTTATATTTCACTCAGCCCTCCTGATGTCCGATTAAAGATCATCAAAAGAAATCCCCTTAATATTCAATACGCCTAGAATATAAAATACAAAAAGTCACTTTCTAAATTTTTCATGCACTCATTTCCATTTTCAAGGCTAGAAAAATTCCAAAAGAGTGGATTAATGACTAAAATGAAGTTACTAAAAATAAATGACCCCGAAAAAAAGTAAATGAGGGCTTTAAAACTCTACTGCTGCTATGCTTTTATTGCCAAAATTGTAGGCATGCTGTTAAATATCAAGGTGTGCCAATTAATCTCTGAATGGGATCCAATGGAGGAAATGTATATGATATATCATGTAAACAGACGTCTTCCTTTCTTCCCCTCTCCCTTTTCTTGTCTTCTCCATTCTCATTTCCGTTTGGCAACAGACACCTATTCCAATTAAAAAATGCAAATAAATATTTCAAGTGTGTTAGAAAGCAGAACAACTTCTGATGATAATTTGCATAATCTGTGAAGACAGGGCTTTAAAGACTGTGTGCTGTGTCTCACTCAACTGACTATGTAAATAGAACACTTTCATTAAAAGGATTTTTTATTTATTTGCTTATTTTGCACAAGACTGTAGAGTCTTAAATGATTGGCAAAACATAAATTCCCATATCAATGACCCCAGACTCTTGGATTATAACGCTATGGTTACATTCCAGGAGCCCTAAAACTGTTAAACAGTCAAGATAAAACAGATGCTCAGTTTACCTTGTATACATTTATAAAGACATATAGACATTCTCGTTGTGCCATAGTCCGCCTAAGTGGTTTGGATATTGTTGGCATGTTATTGCTAAGCCATGCAATTAAATCTCGTGTAATAACCCATTTTGCTTTTCCTCATTATATTTTGTATTTCTATATTCATGTGTGAATTAATTATTTGTGGGTTTTTGGTGTTTAAAGCATGCTTGCTTCTAATTTCCCCTTAAATGCATTTGTAAACCTACAAGTAAGAGGAAACATATGAGGTTAAATTATGTGGTGAGAAGACCTTCTAGACAAAAACATAATCCTAAATGTTTATGCTTCCATCTATTGCAAATTGCCTTGAACATCCTTCTTTGGGAATCAGTCCACAAGTGATATTATAATATACAAAATAATAATGCTATAAACATTAAAGTTACAGTCCACATGTCCTCAGCATGAGCAGCTTGATGAGCTACAGTAGCGTATACATACAAGTACAATTGAGTGACATCTGCTCTTCTCCAGTATTAATTTAGATGGACATCACAGCGTGTCAGCTGTCATTGTCAAACTTAATTAGAGTGGAGGACATTAAGCAGGGACAGAAACAAGAGGGGAGGTTGAACAGGGAGAGGAAAATGGGGAAAAAAAAGAAGAAGAAGAAGAAGAAGAAGAAGAAGAAGAAGAAGAAGAAGAAGAAGAAGAAGAAGAAGAAGAAGAAGAAGAAGAAGAAGAAGAAGAAGAAGAAGAAGAAGAAGAAGAAGAAGAAGAAGAAGAAGAAGAAGAAGAAGAATTGATTTCCCACAGGGTTAACTTCATTCATCTCATAATGTTCCTACAACGTATCTGGCAGGGCCACGTAAACTCTTTTGATCTACACAAAAATATATGAAATACCACACATGACATATTTTCTACTCTAGTACAACCTTACAATGAATTTGCCTCCTTCTTCACTGACACAATTCAGAAAATCAGACAAGCAGTCAGTGCCTCTGTATCAGGTACAGCAAATGTTTTTTCCCTGTGTCCAATTAAAATCAATTAAAACACCATGACACTATTTCATCTGATTAATGATAAAAACCTAGAGGACATTGTTCAACATCTGAAATCCTTCTCCTGCTGCCTTGACATTATCCCAACAGGATTTTTCAAAAATGTTTTTAATTGCATGGCCTCAGATCTACTTCATATAGTAAACAAGTCTCTTTACTCAGGTGTTTTTCCACAGGCCCTAAAAAACGGCAGTCATTAAACCGCTCTTAAAAAAGAATAATCTAGATGCTTCAGTAATGAACCCATATCAAACCTCCCATTTCTAGGTAAAATCATTGGACAGTGCTCACACGGCATATAACCGTAGTTACAGTAGTAACTATGGCCAGTACTTACACGGCTTAGACCGTAGTTACAGTCGTAACTATGGCCAGAACTTACACAGCATAGAGCCGTAGTTACAGTAGTAACTCTGGCCAGTACTTGCACGGCTTGGAACCGTAGTTACAGTAGTAACTATGGCCAGTACTTACATGGCTTAGAACCGTAGTAACTATGGCCAGTACTTACACAGCATAGAGCCGTAGTTACGGTATTGACTATGGCCAGTACTTACACGGCTTAACTGTAGTTACAGTAGTAATTATGGCCAGTACTTACGGCTTAGAACCTTAGTTACAGTAGTAACTGTGGCCGGTGCCTAAAAGTGTCAGCCAAACAGCTGCCCACTAGATAATATAATATTGGGAGGATGAAATCCTCCTTAATGGCCACACATGCAGAGCACACGGCACACACAGTGAAGATTGTTCTCTGCATATCGTCCTAGTGCTAGGAGTGTAGTACTAGGAGCAGTAAATACAACGATATAGCGCTACTGCAACCATACCATGCGTTTACCGGGAGCAGGAGCGAGAACACTGCCCTCACCGGCTGAGTTAAATAATGAAGCTTAACAGTACATGCAAGGTGTTAGCCAAGCGGCTGCTGATAACAATCAAGCAACCAAGTCAGAACACAATGTTAAGACCAGATAATTAGCTTCTAAGAAAGAGAACAGCCCGCATAGAACCGTAGTCCATGGTTACAGTAGTAACCGCACATGCAGAGCACACAGCACCCGCAGTGAAGATGTTCTCTGCATATCATCCTAGTGCTAGGAGTCTAGTACTAGGAGCAGTAATACAACGATCTAGCGCTACTGCAATCAAACGCTATGTTACCGGGAGCGGGAGCACTGCCCTCACCGGCTGAGTTAATAGTTAAGCTTAACAGCAAGGTGTTAGCCAAGCAGCTGCTGCTAACAATCAAGCGACCAAGTCGGAACACAAATGTTAGGACCAGATAATAGCTTCTAAGAAATAGAAAGTACTTACCTTACTCTCTGCATCTAAATGAAAAACGGGTTTAAAATATGACACTCTGGGCTTTCCATACTAAATTGAATGAGGGACACAGCAAAAGCTGGGACTCAAATGCTAATGATAGCTCGGGCACAACGCCACAAGCAGAACTTTCAAAAGAGCATAAGGGCAACTTTATGGGAGAGGAAGCGGGAACACTGTCGTCACCAGATAGTCTAGGCCAAACCAAAAATAAGACGGCAATCAGGACAACTTGGCTGGGAGAGGGTGCGGGGACACAGCCATCACCAGCAACAAGCTGACACAAAATTGTCTGTCGAGGCTCTGCACAGCGCACAGCCGGCCACAGCTCCTGGAGGACGCGTTAACGACCCGTAGCTCCGACTGTCGCGAAGCTGCACGCGGCCAGCTGCTTGCAGAGCAATCCCTCAGATCAAACGTTCAAACCTGAACGCTGTAGGCTACAAAAATGTAGCCACGATACTCTCGCACAGCGAGAAGATGAAAGGTCACAGGTGACTTTGTTGTTATTGGTACTCGAGCTGCGCATGCGCACGATGGACATATCCAGTGCTTAAAGCACCGCCTCTGGCAGTCAGTAGGGACGAAATAGAACTGTTTCGATGTGTTCCAGTCAGGCTTTCGTCCAAACCACAGCACTGAGACTGCTCTTGTAAAGGTCTTAAATGACATCCACTTAAACACAGACAGTGGCAGAACTTCAGTGTTAGTATTATTAGATCTCAGTGCTGCGTTTGACACTGTTGACCACAACATATTACTAGACCGACTGGAAAACAGGGTGGGACTTTTGGCAACAGTTCTAAATTGGTTTAAATCCTACTTAAAGGACAGAAACAACTTTGTTTCTATTGGTAAATACACATCTGAGTTGACAAATATGACATGTGGGGATCCTCAAGGCTCCATATTGGGGCCTCTTCTCTTTAACATCTACATGCTTCATTTCACTGTAAATAGCATGAAATTATGAGCTGTTTTGTTTTGTTTTAATTTTGTTGTATGTTTATGTATGTTTTGAGTGTGTGAGGACCCCAGGAAGAATAGCCAATGCTCATGCTAGTGCTAATGGGGATCCTAATAAAGACATAAAGACATAATGCTACCACTGGCTGAGATAATGAAAAACTACAAAATAAGTTACCATAGCCATGTGGATGACACACAAATGTACGTAACAATTTCACCAGGAGACTATGCTCCAATTCAAACACTGAGTAAGTGCATTTAACAAATCAATGACTGGATGTGTCAGAACTTTCTCTAATTAAACAAAGATAAAACTGAGGTAATGGTTTTGGAGCCAAGGCAGAACGTATAAAAGTTAGCGCTGAGCTTCAGTCTGCAATGTTCAAAACAACAGATAAAGCCAGAAATCTAGGTGTAGTCATGGACTCTGACCTGAGTTTTAACAGTCACATTAAAACAGTTACTAAATCAGCCTACTATCACCTAGAAAATATATCTAGGATTAAAAGACTAATGTCACAGCAGGATTTGGAAAAACTTGTCCATGCTTTTATCTTCAGTAGACTGGACTACTGTAATGGTGTATTTGCAGGTCTCACTAAAAAATCTATTAGAAAGCTGCAGCTAATTCAGAACGCTGCTACTCAAGTCCTCACTAACACTAAGAAAGTGGATCACGTCACTCCTGTTCTTCTTTACACTGGCTTCCTGTGTGTCAAAGAATAGATTTCAAAATACTGCTGCTGGTTTATAAAGCTGTGAATTTACATACATTTAAAGAATTACACATGCATAATAAAGTCACATTATAAAGACTGCATGGGAAATTAAGCAGTTTGCATCTGTTGAATAAAAGTGTTGTTTGGTGTGCTTTAGTGCTGTTTTCCGAAGGCAATTTGACATACAGAATGTTCATTAGTAACCAGCATTTACTTATAAATTGAGGGGGTACAACAATTCACATTTCCTAAGTATTTATTGTATTATCTTCTGTGAGAAAGACCTATTCACCTTCAGGTGGTACAGAACACGAGCTTTAGCTGAGCTTTCAGGATTTACATTTAAACAATTAACCCTCTCTGAGAAAAAGAAAGACGTGCGATAATGCTCGAGGCTTAATTCAATAATACCGGCTGGTTGCTGAACATGACGGTCACATGGCTGAGGGAGGTTTCCACTCCTCATGAAACAAATTCAATTAGCTGCTCCGAAGAACTTTCTATCTGGTGCTGACTGTCTTGCATCAGTCATTTGTTTCACACAATCTTTCCCTTAAAGTTTGTAACAGTTAATGTTTCCTATCCAATTAAAAACAATGACCTTCTCCATTGTGTGAATGGAGAAGTTCACAATTAAGTCGATGATATCAGACGGCCTCCAGCCAAAACAAATCACATCTTACTGCAGCACTCCTCTGTTAAATCTGAGGGGAAACACTAGGTCAGATATCTTAAAATAAGCAAAACATCTACACAAAAATAGTCTTATTTGAGAGGTTTATTGAACACATTTAAATGACTTATTCTGAGTTGTAGCGGTGACATCAGATCTTTGCTAATGGGACTAATGAAAATTCTACCTTAATGCATCATTAGTAACCTGTGACTGGTTTTCCATGATCTGTTCTGCATTATCCAGCCAGCCATGTGAACAGGAGATTCATCGCAAAACAAATAGGCTACGCTTGATTAATTTTACAGTACCGAGTTCAGGCAAGCTTTAAACTAGAGGGAAAGGTTATTTACAAGTATTTAAAGAAGTCAAAAGAGAATCTGAGCTGTACTTAGCTCCTAACACTGTTTATAATATTCCTTTCAAGATTTAAAAGGTATGGGGGTAGGGTATAGTGACTTTTCTTGCTAACCAAGAGTATATCATTCCTCAAATATTTGATAATATTCTGATGTAGATTTGTCTTACTTCTACTTGGCTTTTATATGTATTACTGTTAGCGTGCACAACAAACGGTACTATAGGTTTCTCTAGGTTTTATTTAATTTGTCATGTCTTTTTTTCTCTGTATTTTGCAAACTCAGTTGATGCATCTTTTCCAAAGGTTTAAAGCATCAAGGTGAAGAGTTACATCTGGCAGTTGGCTGCACAATTACATTATTGTCAGCAGAATATTCATAATACACCCACATCATCGGGAACACTTTGCCCACAACGACGGTGCATCAACAGTCAGAATGCTAACCGGTTGTTTAATGCCAGTGTAAACTAAATCCTGGTGAATAACAACATTATTCTGACAATATCCCCCAAAACCAGAGGCCATAGCTTGCTATAGAGAGCTGTTTTGAAAAACACATGTCGGACTGAGGTTGAAAGAAAACTCTGCTTGTACTAGTATCAAAAACATCCATTGCTTTGAGCATTTTATGTCTGGTTTTCAAAGCACAAATCTTACAATTGCGTGGAAAGGGTAGGGGTTATCAGAAATATTTCAAACACATCAACATCAAAGTCTAACTGAGGTAAAGTAAGGAATAGAGACGTCTTCCTAGGCTATTGTGAATCCAAACCATAATGTTCTACAAATATAAGCATAGGGTATTACAAAAAAGAGGTTGTCTGAAAGGCATATACACATGAAAACAGAGACAAACAGTATGGGAAAATATACAGAACGCCTACACACTACCAACTATACTAGGTCATGTGGGGATACAGAAACAGACTGAGAGTGTTTGCAGTGAAAACATCACCCCATTCCAGTAGAAATACTGAGTGACCAATAAAGAAAATGGGAAAACATGGACTGAGTGCGTTTGTGTTTGCACGTGTGTGCGCACTGATCAGCAGTTAGTCATGATGTCATTGTGCCTCTCACCATGTGATCAGGCCGGCGGTGACAGCGGACCAGGTGACGCAGCAGGAATTGGGCTTCTTGCTCTCCTCCTCTTCGTCTTTGTGGCAGCAGCACAAACAGCTCAGGTAGATGGCGAGACACAGCAGGTTGAGGCCGAGCCCCGCAGCCGCCAAGCAGGCCAGGAATATGAGAGACTGCAGAGAGGAGGAGAGAGAAAACAGGGAATGAATTAAGTGAAATACAAGGTCACTCGTTTCTTCTAAACGTCTGAGTCCACTTAAGTTTGTTGTAACTTGTGCTGAACAAGAGATTCACTTAAGCTATTTTGTTCATAAATATATATGTTGCACATTTAATTTACGAGTAAACTCAATGTTCTTATATAAACCTTATAATAAGTTTTGATTATATTCAATTTGATTTTCAAGCAACAAACTAAAAGTCCTAAAGGGAAATGTCTATGATATATAGGGGTAATAAATATTATTATTTAGGGCCTTTTTAATAATAAAAAAGGCCCTATTTTTGGGTTTCCCCTTAGTGTGTTACAGTGGGGCAAAAAAGTATTTAGTCAGCCACCAATTGTGCAAGTTCTCCCACTTAAAAAAATGAGAGAGGCCTGTAATTTTCATCCTAGGTATACCTCAACTATGAGAGACAAAATGAGAAAAAAAAAAAAAAAAACAGAAAATCACATTGTCTGATTTTTAAAGAATGTATTTGCAAATTATGGTGGAAAAAATATATTTGGTCAATAACACAAGTTCATCTCAATACTTTGTTATATACCCTTTGTTGGCAATGACAGAGGTCAAACGTTTTCTGTAAGTCTTCACAAGGTTTTCACACACTGTTGCTGGTATTTTGGCCCATTCCTCCATGCAGATCTCCTCTAGAGCTGTGATGTTTTGGGGCTGTCGCTGGGCAACACGGACTTTCAACTCCCTCCAAAGATTTTCTATGGGGTTGAGATCTGGAGACTGGCTAGGCCACTCCAGGACCTTGAAATGCTTCTTACGAAGCCACTCCTTCGTTGCCCGGGCGGTGTGTTTGGGATCATTGTCATGCTGAAAGACCCAGCCACGTTTCATCTTCAATGGCCTTGCTGATGGAAGGAGGTTGTCACTCAAAATCTCACGATACATGGCCCCATTCATTCTTTCCTTTACACGGATCAGTCGTCCTGGTCCCTTTGCAGAAAAACAGCCCCAAAGCATGATGTTTCCACCCCCATGTTTCACAGAAGGTATGGTGTTCTTTGGATGCAACTCAGCATTCTTTCTCCTCCAAACACGTCTAGTTGAGTTTTTATCAAAAAGTTCTATTTTGGTTTCATCTGACCATTTGACATTCTCCCAATCCTCTTCTGGATCATCTAAATCAGGCATCCTCAAAGTACGGACTCCGGTCCGGTTTTTTTTCATATGTATTATCTGTGTTATCTGCGAGACATCGCCACAACGCAACGAGTCAAAATGATCCGCGATGTCCATAGACTGCAAACAGCGCTCATCGGACATTTATGAGAGAAAGTCTCTAATGTCCGAGTGCAAGTGAATGCAGCACAAGATCCACGTCATGTAACCCCTCCCCCGGTCCTGGCGCGAGCATGGACATATGATTGGCGGCGTCATTTGAACGGGACTGTGACGGCGCAAAACGAGAAGCATTCGGACCCAAGCACTGAAGGAATGAGGTATTTGCGGTCCACACTGACAGAGAAGAGACTGTCAGTTTGGCTGTACTCAGCATTGAATCAAAACGCACTAAAGCTGTCTTAATACGTTTGTGAGGCGTTTTGCTGAACAAAATGGTAATCGCCGCATTCAGCTGCAATACACGTCAACTTGATGCTCTGCACACGGATGAGCATACAAAACTATTAAGATGATGACCTTACGTGTGTAAATATATATTTTTCTTTGAGGGGGTCTGCCCCCAAAAAACTGTTTTAAGTCCTGAGGAAGTCAAATAAGACGGTGTAAAACTTCACTGCCCAGCCAAACAAAAGTAACCACTTTGATTTAACTAGGCTAGCAGGTAAGGACTTTCCACTGGATAATAACTGAAGTATAAAGAATGCATGACTGAAGTGATGGAGACCATGTTGAAGGCAAACACAAAGAGAAAATAACAGGTCAGATCAAGCAAATCCCCCTCTCAGATTCCACAGCAACCAGAAGAACATAAATACTGGCTGGTGATTTGATTAATCAGCTTTGTGATGGAATAAAAAATGCACAGTGCATTTCCTTAGCTGTGGATGAGTCCACTGACACCACTGACATTGCTCAGTTGCTGGTGTGAGTTTTTATGATGAGGCAAAGGGGGAGTTTGTTGAAGATGTGTTGGGCCTGACGAACCTCAGTGGACACACAAGGGGCAAGACATTTATAAAGCAATAATGGGAATGCTGAATGAAAGAGGGTGCAGCTCCCTTTATTCATAACTGCAGCTCTTACACTGCGACTCTGAGGGGTCAAGCACAGACACAATAACAATGAAAACTGCTGCATACAGATTATTTTTGTTTTTGGAACCTCGTGTTAAGAATCTTGTTGCAATTGTTTAAAAGTTTGAATGACCGTAATAAACGGACCTTTGTCTTATTGAAACATTTATTTTGGACCTTTAAGATTTGTATTTGAGTACCCCTGATCTAAATGCTCTCTAGCAAACTTCAGACGGGCCTGGACATGTACTGGCTTAAGCAGGGGGACACGTCTGGCACTGCAGGATTTGAGTCCCTGGCGGCGTAGTGTGTTACTGATGGTAGCCTTTGTTACTTTGGTCCCAGCTCTCTGCAGGTCATTGACTAGGTCCCCCCGTGTGGTTCTGGGATTTTTGATCTTGCGTGGAGCCCCAGATCGAGGGAGATTATCAGTGGTCTTGTATGTCTTCCATTTTCTAATAATTGCTCCCACAGTTGATTTCTTCACACCAAGCTGCTTACCTATTCCAGATTCAGTCTTCCCAGCCTGGTGCAGGTCTACAATTTTGTTTCTGGTGTTTTAATGAATTAATTTACCAATTAATTCATTAAAAATCCTACAATGTGATTTCCTGGATTATTTCCCCCCATTCTGTCTCTCATAGTTGAAGTGTACCTAGGATGAAAATCACAGGCCTCTCATCTTTTTAAGTGGGAGAACTTGCACAATTGGTGGCTGACTAAATACTTTTTTGCCCCACTGTACATAGGTTTTTGTGCATGTAAATGGACGGCAACGGCTTCAACACAAAAGTTCCCTTCAGAAGGCGTTTCTCTCCCACACCCCCCCCCCCCCCCCCCCTGTCTATAAAGCCTTGATTGAAATCCTTTGATTACCTCCATGAGATAATGAGATCACTACATAACACTTGCGCTTCTATTGGCTAAGGCCCTAGCCATACGGTGACGAAACGGGTCGTATCCGCTACAGTTCTTTATCTGATAGACGGTTCGGCCACACGAGGCCGACAGGGATAACGATAACGGTAACAATAACGGTAACGATAATGGGTCCTAAGGTGGGTAGATCTACGGGGACGCAACGCTCTGGGGGGCCAAACGGCTCCATGATTACGCCCTATACGATCATTTCCTGATAACGAAAATACTGACGGGCTGTCAGGAGAGGGGGAGGAAAAGAGCGGCTCTCTGTATTATTTTTATATTGTTATATAGAGTCGTTATCAATTTGTTTTAAAGCTCAATAAATAACAAAGAAGACCTTTGACCGGCACTTTTCTAATTTTGTCCGGAATATTTAAACTTTAACGGACATGTTGACCGGCGAAGAAGAAGTTCTAACGGAAACTCTGCTGCATGGTTCCCTCGTTCCTTGGAAGAGGCGGAGAGGTGGGTGTTTTTCATCTGCTGGGGGACTACCGGGAGATTTACAGCAGGAGCACACGCTTGCCTCGGGGAGGGAGAAAAAGAGCCAGAGCCCTGGCCCCTGCCTCTCCCCACCTCTGCTGCTAAATCCACGCGGAGAATAAACAGAAGGGCAACCATGTCAACCATGCTCGGGAAGTCTTCTTCGCTGATTTTGGTGTATTTTGTGGCGGAAGTACAGTGCCACTTACAGGCCTGGCATATGTACTACAGCGTCTCCCAGGGCTCGAGCTTAAGGACGTCCCGTCGTCCCGGGGCCGGAAAAAATAGTGTCAGGGAGGATAAAAAATAATTTTGGGACGAGAGTTAAAATAAAAATACCCTGCTAACTCTACTACAAACGGCGATGAAAATGAAACCGACTGCACGTTTTGTGTAGCACACAGTTATTAAACCTCCTTGTCAACATAAACACACACGCACAAAACATTTAGCAACCTGCGAAATACACACACATGTAGCTACTGCTGTGCCGCTGGCTGTCAGCCAGCCGCCCAGCTGGCTGTGCCCGCAAATTTGCGGGTCTAGCTATGTACTGAGTGTGTGTATTTCGCAGGTTGAGTGATGTACAATGGCATCCCGTGGAGCAATTCTGAAATGTTTTACAGTTACATCACAAAAACGCACAGCAGAACCAGACCCCGGTCTCGTGTGGATGGAAGACTTTTTTGATATCGAATTCGGTTTGTTTTCGTATCCGTGTGGCTAGTGCTGCGTACCTGGACTCACATTCAGGTTCAGGTCCGGACTCAAGTCCAGAGGTTCAGGTTCAGGTCCGGACTTATAAGTCCGGACCTGAACCCATGGCTTGTGTCAAGTTGTGCGAGTAACTAAAGTGAACTTATTGTGAGCTAATTATCAATTGAAATTAACTCATAAACAACTGACATTCAAACTCGTCAGGTTTATTGTGCTCCCTTCCAACTTGTGTCTACATTTCTCTAAAAAGTACAAATGTAAAAAAAACACTTTTTTCCACTTAGTCTACAAATGACTTATGACAGCAACTACAGTGAACTACTACAAAGTTCAATATAATAATAATGTTTACATTATACAGTACATACTACATACATAGTGATGTACATACATACTGTTAGAAATTAAAATCAATGTTGATATGGCGTAATTTTGAATTAAATACACTATTTAATTTAAATCAGTTTTATTCTGAAAATTCGGAAGTTCACACTATTTACTTAATACTTTTATTCTGAAAATTCTTCACTTCCGGTTATCATTAGCATGTGGGGAAATGCTACGTCTTCAAACCGTGAATCGAAGGTGAAATGACATGTGATGTTGTACACTGAGCACACTGGGATTAGCACTCATTTATTGACACTGAATCACGTTTATCAGGGAATGTTTAAATAACCACAGACACCAGAATATACGTAAGTGCTAGTTTTTTTGCGAGTCCAAGTACCGGTTCCTGACGTTCCGGTTTTAACCGGACTTGAACCGAAACTTTTTACAAGTCCAGTACCGGTTCGGCGTACCGGTACGCAGCACTACGTGTGGCTATGGCCTAAAGCTCTAACACATTGTATGTCATAGGCTAAGGGGTGGGACAACTCTAAGTGGTTGACCAATCGCAAGAGAGCTGACCAGTTAACCAATCAGAGCAGACTGGGCTCTGGTTTCAGACAGAGGGTTAAAAGAGGTGCTGCAGTCACAGTAGAGACACTAAATACAAATATGAACCTGCAAATTAGCATAATAGGGCCCCTTAAAGTAATGTGTGACTTTAATCCTGTTCTCCCAAAGTCCCACAATCAGATAAGCCAACTAACAGATAGAAACAGCAACTTGTGTCCTTTAAGGTGAAATTACTGATTTTGTCAATGGAGGCTTTTTGCGAGAGCAACAAAAACAAAAAGTGGTTAAAATGTTCTAAATACAACATACACTGATTTTTTGTTTAGCAGCCTCTGTCCACATCAGAGCATTGCTTATGTCCTGTCTGTTTGTCTAAACTGATACAAAATACTGACTATAAATGTGTATCTTATTCAACCCTACTTCAAAGGATCTGAACTATTGCTTTGAGTAAAAAGCTGTACAAATAGTAACATGCAGTCATACTAAAAGAACAGTAAAAGTATCGTCAGCAAAATGAATTGACATATCACAAAAATGCTCTTACTCTTAAAAACGTTTAACTTTGAAAGTGAAAACAACTAGAAAATCAGCTAAATCCCGCCCTCTGTTAAATATCCCAGTAACATTATGTCATGATTCCACAACGTTCTGACTTCAAACAAACATTTCCAAACAAACGTCCACATTAGCTCTGATTAGAATGGTAAAAAGACACCAAAAGAAAACGTATAAATATGTCTTCATCTGCCCCAGAAACAAGACCAACTGCATTCTGGGAGCTTGTTATCCTCTCTGTCTCCAGCTGGAGAGCAGACACCTCCTCATGCATCTCGCTTATACTTCTGTGCCTCTCATCCTTCCTTAAGCCCCCGTACCACCTTCTGCATGAGATGAGTGTCGTGACGAAAATAGCAACAAGCCTGTCCTAACAGCCTCGAATGAATTCTGCATCCATCTGTCAGACGGTGGGTTTATTCAAGCTCATTCCCTCTTCAAACCCCCCCCTCCCCGCCCCTTTTACTCTTCCTTTAGTTTTTCTGAAATCCTTTGGTGCCGAGCCATCTACTTTCATGCTGTGATATTGTGTGTCCTGCAAGTCAAGTAGTGGGATTCAAATCCAAAAATGGAAGGGTTTATGTCAACGACTAAAAGAGGCAAGTAAGATGAAAACTGAATAATCCTTCCCAAGCCTCAAAACAGCTGCTTACGCCATCTGACAACGTCCCTCTGATTGATATTTATAGATATCCAGATAATGTGTGTTATTTTGCTCCCTTTCCCTTTTTCTCTCCCTGGCTCCATCTGTTGGGGTGCAGTGTCATCTTGTCCCATTTCACGGCTACATGCCTTTTTAAGTAGATGGACACACATCTTCTGACGGAAAAAAAGAGGGAAATGCAGAAGCAGATTCAAAGGAAGGATTTGGCTCCAGTCATTGACCTTTCAACTTTCTCATATTCTCCAGTGCGCCATAAAACAGGTGCGGAGATTCGTGGAAATGTAGTGCCGCGGTTTAAGAGAGGGGATTGTAAAATGTGTTAATGGGTGCAATCAGACAGATGGATGGCAGTGTGCACCAAGGTGAGACAAAGAGATGCTCCTCATCCGGTCCTGTGGGCGGGGTGGGGGCTAAGAGTGATGGGAGTTGGTGCAAACTGGGTGTAATTGAGGTGAACACGATAAATGAGACGGAGAATGTGGGGCTCAGGTGGATCATTTGAACGTGGAAGGAGGGGGAGAGACAGACTAAGATTGTTTCCACAGAGGAGACAAAGGGGGAAACTCCTGCTGTACGCACACACACTGGGCCACCCAGATGCTCTAATCGGCGTTAAAAGTTAAAATAAAGCACAGCTATTGCGCAATACATTTGTATTGCATGTATATTTTTTTATTTGTAAAAATGTCAGTTAAAGCTTAAAAGAATAAATATATATTTGTTATCTAAACGTTTGACCTCTTTCTTTTACAATTTTGGAATCGAAACGGAGAATCGATAAGAACCGGAATCGATAAGCAGAACCGGAATCAGAATCGGAATCGATACATTTCAAACGATACCCATTCCTACAGAAGTGTTACCGAAGCAAGCAAAGTAAGCAAAGGACTACAATCCGGGCATTTTAGGCAGGGGGGGATTGTGGGGCGAGGGAACTTTGAGACTTTGCAGACCATTTGCATGGATAAAAACCGATATAACGCACTACAGGATGGGGAAAACACAAAGGGCATAATAGGGCCTCTTTAAAGACGTTCGACCCATGGTGTTTTAAACATGCACTGGGCTTTGGAAGGAGCTCATACATATATTCTTCTCAGGGGAAATATTTATTCTAAGGTAGCTTTTAAAGCAAGAACAACACTCCTCTTTTTTTCTGTCCATCACTCTTTCTCTCTCTATCCCTACTGTCCTTTCTTCTCAGCAGTAGGGCGCACCAATAATGGCTTCTGAATTATGTAGCACATCCATTCAGAGGAAGGATGCACACAGAGACTGTACCTGCACAAACACACACACTGAAAAAGCCCATCCTTGAAACCATCTCTTCCCAAGTGCTCAAACCTTCCATTAAGTTTAAAAAAACCATTTATCTTTTACTAACTGGAGTGTGCACACATTCGCTCCTTGGTTAAGAATCAAATTGGAAGCTCCGACCACTTAACTGCTACCTAAATGAGGTCTGAGTAGTTCCCGCTTGTAAAAGCAGACTCGATATGTTAACACCCTTCTCCTTACTTACTCATTCCTAACTCAAGAGGCCCACTCGGCTGTCTTCTCCGTTTTGTTTCCTCTCAATTGTCCCAATAGACAGGGGGTGGGGCGAGCACGAGGCCTGAGGCGATCACACAAGGAGAGAAAGGAAGGGAGATCTAGCTGAGCAGAAAGACAATCCCTGAGATGAGGATGTGGAGAAAGTAGATAAATGAGAACAAAATTGAAATAGGAATAGAGTGATGGATGAAAATGTAAGGAAATGAAAGCAGTGAGACAGCAGGATGTGGATGAGGAAGACTGAAGACACAGGAAGGGGATAAAGAGTGATAAAGTGTGTCGGCCCATGATGGGAAGACAAAGATTCCTCATCCACATGGCTACCTCAGACTTCTTACCCCTCAGTGCACGGCCCAGTTTCCTATTACAAATCCATTGTAGATGGCTTTCCCCTGAGGTTGTATTGTTGCATAATGCTACCACTTCTTCCCCTAAAATAGTGGGCCAACCTATGAATATCATTGTTGGATGTACAAAAATAAACGCACAAGCGCATGGTAAGAAAATTGGCCATTTGCTCTGCCTAAAAGCATGACTAATGGACTACAAGGGATGACACCATTGGTTAACCCAGCAAAGTTAAACAAGGGGAACTATTTTAGCCATCTGTGAGTCACAAAGCAGCCAAAACATGAAGTACATACAATGTAATCCAGTTATGAGTACAGGAAATTGCAATTGATATCCCTGATTGATCAATCTATTGTTATATAACTGTCCGTTAAACCCCTGTCAAATGAATAAATGACTCACTGAGAAAATACAAGTGCTCAATATCCATATACAGTACATTTTACCCAGAAAATACGACTTCTTGATGGCCTCACTGATGCACAGGATGCTTTATTGGAGCATTATGGCTGAAACAGAAAACAGAGGAAGTGCTGTACGGCGAAACAGATGCAAACTCACAACTGTCTAAGTGGTACTAGTGTGTGCCTTATGCCGAGGACCCATTAAAAATCAATTTTTAAAACACAAGTAGAGGCCATCATTAATATATAGCGACGGAAAACACTTCCATCTGTTGCAGTGCATCTGACTAAGCCATGTGACAGAGGAATTATACTAGCTCGGAGTAGTGCTAAGCATGCTAAGCGATATGAAGTGTCTTCCTCAAGCAAGGCTGCTGGACAGCAGGTGGCAGACAGCTGTGCGGAGGTGGAAGAGGTCTCCAGGCGCATTGTGCAACCATGTGCAATATATGTGTGTGTGTGTGTAAGAGTATGTGACTTGGATGGACAGTGACATTCCTTGAACATGATAGGGGAGGGGTTAAACCGGTGTCAGGTCAGTTAGAGGAAGAAGAAGACATGGACAAAGAGAGAAATTCCACCTTGAAAGTGGAAGCATAGTGAGCAGGACGGCTCTTTTCTTGCTGTGAGAAATCTATAGTCATCATTTTGGTGTTTTTTTAATTCCATCTCTTTTTCCTATTCCAATGATTTAGTATGGCGCTTCCATGAAGTCGGGAGACTAGCAAAAGATCGTACAATCCCATAATGCAAGCTGAAGCTGAGACAACTCTCAGTTATTTCCTTAGGCTTAACAAAGTTCCCCCGCACATTATAAAGATGTTTTCAGTGCTTCTCGTGAAAAGTAAACACTCTTGATGGAGGGCTCCTGTGAAGAGCCAAAACACAGATTCCTTTTGGAAACTTATTGTGGAGCAACTGTCCTCCTTGAAGACAAAACACAATAACAACAGTTTATGAAAGGGATTTATACCTCCATGGAGAGCTGAATGTAGGCTTACTTGAGAAATAAGATAAGGAAATGTACCCCACCCCTCCACAGACTCACTGTCCCCCTCCATGCTGCTGCCCGTCTCACTCTAACACTCGGGGAAAACGCCCAAGGGCCCGAGGCTCTTTCCGGCAGAGTGCACTTGGCAGGGGCCATCCCATGTTCACAGCTGGGACACCATTAAGTCCCAGCAAAGCGGCCCATGGGTTATGAATGAGAGGAGGAAAGGGGAGGGGCTTCGTTGCTAAAGTATCCTTTACATTTGATACGCTTCACTGATGTGTTGCACTGGACCTTTTCCATAACAGAATGAGGGTCTCAGGAGTCTGGTGAGGTGGGGTGCTCTGCTCATCAAAAGATTGGATTTTGTTCTGCTTCGTCAAGAGAAATGTTTGGCTCGTAGAGAGATGCAGTGATGATGTCATTTAGTTTTATGTCAAAACCCCATTGACAGAAAGCCAATGGGGTTTTTCCATTGGATTTTGGAATATTCCAGGAACTCTGAGGCAAACGAAAGTTCATGAAACATACACATTTTGCCCGTTAGGATCATCTCCAAATATTTCCACCTTCATAGGTTTTGAAGCGCAAAGACAATAATCAGAATAGGTAACATTAGGCTGTAAACAAATAACATCACTGTTGGATGGGTTCCTACCATCACAGTTGGTCTTATGGCGGACTCTTGATGGCATGAGGACGTTTAGTGGTCTCATTTAGCAATGTTTCTGAAACATAGAAGCTTCTCACATTTAAGGATGTGGTATTTACTGATATTTTTCAGGTCATAGAAAAAAACGCTAAAATATGTTAAGCTTGTTTTAACCTAAGACCATATTGCAGGCATCTAACCAAATCCCAGTCAAAAAACATGGGAAAGGGAAGTGCTAAAATGCTGACTAATCTCTGGATTTGAGGACTCATTCCTGCACCACTCTATTCCTGTTGTTCTGTAAAACCTCCATGAATCTTTTTCGGGTTATCTCTTCCTTTCACCTTCTGTGAACCCCAAAGCCCAAGGCTTTCCCTTGGGGGAGTCAAAGGTCTTGTTTTTGATGCTACTCCCCCCACAACAAAGGAAACCCAACCCCCTAGCTTCCAATTGGAGAGCAGATTTTCATTGTTGTTTCTGCTGGAGGGGAATGTGGCAGCGAGAATCCACTTGTCCCATGCACGATCGGATCTTCAATACCAAAGTTAAACCGTGACACAAGGAAAAACGCAGAGAAACAATCATAAACCCCATGGAATCATATATGAGCATTCAGTTCTGTCATATCGTGTTTACATGGTCAGCATGAGGGATGCCTTATTAGCACAGACCTGGGGCATACCATCCAGCCAATCGGGTGATGCTAATCACTGGCTTCAAGCACTATGGAGACAGATTGGGGTTAATGACCTTCTGGAAAGCCAGAGGGGACACTGTAAGTGCATCTTTCTGTATGCGTGCATGATAGAAACAAGGACTTACTGTAGTAGGGAAACCAATACATCATGACTACTACAGAAGCTGAATCATTGTTTTAACATTGAGTGATTACACAAACAGGGAGAGGCTGAGGTGGGACAAGAGTGTGGAAATCAAGATTGAGATTGATTTCATGAGGAGGAGACGATTGCGGAGTTGTTACATTCCAATTAAATCAGGGCAGATGTTGATAGCTGAACAAATAATTGATTTTTCACACGGCCTATGAACCAGCTGTAAAAAATAAGCTTTAATCAGTAAAAGGGTGAATGCATTGTGGAAAGATGGGCAGCTGCAAAGACAATTAAATATTTGAGAACACAACATTACAATCATTGACACCCGTAACCACATCACTACAATTCAAAGTAAATGTGGTTCTTGAAGCTAATTCTCTAAGTGGGAAATATATATATTATACTCCTAAATGCACATGAATTCTCTGTTGTCCACACATGAGCAGCTCTGACACAATGACACATCCACTTAGATAGGTATGACAAGGTCTAACATCAATAATCAAAAGGGGAAGGTGAAGGAAATACTGATGAAGACAAAAAAAGGAAACAAAGAAACAGAAAAGAGACTGTTTGCATGCCCTCGGGTGGAACATTGTTCCCAGGGAATCTCAGTAAGAGAAGCCAATGACGCAGAAAGATCGAGTGTGCTAAGAGTGCGTGTTTGCTCCCGTAATTGAAAGGCATAGTCTGTGGCGTGCCTTGTTCATTTCTCCAATAACATTCTAGGTCGTGGTAATAGCTAGATAAAAGCTTTCAATAGAAAACGTTCCGGTCTGGACATTAAAGTGATTAGTGGTGAGATGAGAAATGCTTCTTAGTCAAGGACGGTGCTGCTATTAAGCAAAGTGTGCCTGGTCCCCTCTGCAAAGGGATGGTAAATGTTTTCTAATCATATGTATTTATGAACAGGGAGTGTGAAATCTAGCTAGATGTCAATGTTAGTTAAGTTAATGAAACATATTCCTTTTACGCATTAAATGCTGCAATCACTGAGCCATGTTCTCAGCTCTATAAAGTGACCTGAAGTTGGAAACTACCTAAAGGACGAAAACATTATAGAAGTCTGCTGTAACACACAAGCTTTCCTGCGTTATTGTTCATGTTCAGGACAATATGACACTCAAGTGGGGTTCTTGAGAGCACATACCAATAGAAATAGAAATGAAGCAGAAAATCTCCATTCAAATTGAAACAACAGGGCTGTCAGAGAGGCAGCCAGTAACTGCTGTAAAAGTATAACTTCCGCCAAAAAGGACTCAAACGACTAAAAAGAGAGATGTGTTGATGATCAATCTCTGTTGCCATACTGTTAGAGAGGAATTAATGATTGATACCTTGTGTGTTTTAAATGAAGCTGGAGCAGAATATGGTTAGGCTACCTAAGCTTAGCATGAAGACTGAAAACAGCTAGTCCCACCTTGTCTAAAGATAATAAAATGTACCTAATACACAAATTGAGTCGAAATGAACAAGGGTCTTAGCACGAGTCAGTGACTTCCTGTTGTCTTTGCAATACGTCTATGTGCTAAATTAAGCCGGTGCCTTCTGGCTTCATATTTAACAGAGCAGTATATAACATCAACAGGGCCAAGGATGGTTCCAAGTAGTTCATCAGGTTGTACTAAAAAGCAACAGGCTAATTCTATTGGATACAATTAGCCCTAATAACAGCAAGGCCCAGAGACCAGAATACTGATACAACATAAACATACTATACCACAAAGCAAACCGAAGCATGGCAATATGTGTAATGCAAATGTTTGCCCCTCTTTTACTTTAGCCTTATTACCAAGTTCTGGAATGAAGTTGCTCCATCACAGCGTTCACAATGACCATCAACTGACCTGGCTCTGGAGGAAGGAGCACATGATGAACACAGAGAAAATTTGGCAAAAACTTCACAAAGCAGGAAATGGGAGGGGACGTCAGATGGACAAGGACCTGCTGACCTCCACATGATGTCTGACTCAAAACACACAAAGACATGCACACACACATGAGCTCACACACACAGAATAGAAAAAACTAGGCCCCCTATCCTATTTTTGGGGAGCTTTTCCAGTTGTCAGTTTTAGCATTTGTTCCATCTTCCAGGCCTCGGGACATCAGGAGCAGAGAAATACATTTAACACATTAGACAGTCCTGACTGAGGAGTGCTGTGTGACCGCTGAGGAGAGGATGTGCATCAGCAAAGCAATCATCAACAATGCTGGGATGTCACTATCGCACAGAGGGGTCAGTAAGTGAAGGCATCGGTATACTTAAAAAGAAGTAATCATTATGTGTATTACTGAGGGCAACTTCATGAATTCCCTGGAAAAGACTGTCCAAAATGGTCCAGATTGTCCTGAGCAAGAGAAGTATGACCAACACTAGTTCATTTTAGCATTCAAAACCCTGAACTCTACAGTTTTATGCAGCTCTGAGTGAGAAATTCCAAAATACACGACTTTAAGACAAGGATAGAATTAGGGCTGCACAATACTGGAAAAAACTGACATTGCGATTTCCCCCCCCCCCCCCGCGATATATATTGCGATATGAAAACATACAGGAATTTAAGAAAAGACCGTTTTTTCCCCCCGCAAACCATCCTTTCTTGAACTTTAATGCTATACAAATGGTATTTTTTTAACTATATTTAACCAGATGAAGGATTTTAGTCACGGACGTCTGGATCTTAAGTTATCAGAGCAACAAGCTGAGCTAGCTCGGTTAGCAGCGCTGAACTGCCCTGAAGAAACACATGAAACTACTTTATTCAGTGTTTTTTACCTTTAATCACCGGGTCCGTTTGCTTTGGAGATTTGATTGTGATTGGTGGTTTGCTGTGCATGCAGAGCCTGCATGTCACTCACTCAAGTATCCCTGACATGAGAGTTTCCCTTTTGTAGCAAGCAGCAAAAATAATTGTAACATGACGTGTTTGAGTTAATTTGCCTACTTAATATTAAAAAAAAATTAAATATATATTTTTTTTTATTCAAAAAATCGTCACGTCCTGCGATGTGAATATCGCGCATGCGCATATCGCGATTATCGTCACGACACGATATATCGTGTAGCCCTAGATAGAATAGCTTGCTTATTGTCAGAAGACATAGAGGCACCTCTAGTCAGGTGATTCTGACATTCCATTACAGACAATGCCAGTGTCCAACAGAGGGTGAGAAACGTACTACAACACACAGACAGACAAAGAACAGGGAAAGATCGCGACCCCTTGCATTCCATCACATTGGATGGCGCAAAGCCAAGAGAGGAATTCCGCAGGATTGCCCACACTACAACTAGCCAATTACAACTCCCGATAAAAGGACGAGGCCAATAAAGAAAACAAATCTTCAATAGGAGAATATTAAGGATTTTACCCATATCTCTTCTAGAGGAGAAGCTGTGTCAGAGAGAAAACAGAGATATGCAATTCAAAGAAAAGAAGTTAATGGTGGCGATGACAGGGTTTCCCACCCATGACTCAAGTGTCTGCCTGTGGTTGACTATCTTTTCAGAAGGAAGTGATGATCTCCAGCTGAGACTCCCCACCCTCCACTCCCACACCCTGTGGCTCTGACTCCACTTCCACAGTGCTACTGAGAATGGAAACTGGCTGTATAAAAAGACAAAAATCTTCATCATTTAGGCTCTCTTCGCCTCTTAACTGATGCTAGGTAGAGAACAATCCAATTTAGTTGTGCTGCCACCGGATATTTTGTTGAACAGAAATGCATCACAGCCACTTTTTAAGCAAATGTATTGTTGAATAAGATGGTATTGGGCCACAGACACATCTGTTTCCTCTCCAAGCCAACCTAAGCTCCACCTTGTTGGCAATATGTTTGTACAGTAGATGATAAGGGAAGTGAAAGCGTGATTGCAGAGTACAATACAGACATCTCCACGAATTAATAGCCTAAATGTAGCCCAATGTAATCCTTTGTTAGACGTTTTTCATTTGACTCACAACACTTACTTATTTCCATTGTCTGTCACTGCACTTCAAGAATACCTCCTCCTCCACATGAATATGAGTCCCCTCTCTAGTCTTCACAAGGTTTTCACACACTGTTGCTGGTATTTTGGCCCATTCCTCCATGCAGATCTCCTCTAGAGCTGTGATGTTTTGGGGCTGTCGCTGGGCAACACGGACTTTCAACTCCCTCCAAAGATTTTCTATGGGGTTGAGATCTGGAGACTGGCTAGGCCACTCCAGGACCTTGAAATGCTTCTTACGAAGCCACTCCTTCGTTGCCCGGGCGGTGTGTTTGGGATCATTGTCATGCTGAAAGACCCAGCCACGTTTCATCTTCAATGGCCTTGCTGATGGAAGGAGGTTGTCACTCAAAATCTCACGATACATGGCCCCATTCATTCTTTCCTTTACACGGATCAGTCGTCCTGGTCCCTTTGCAGAAAAACAGCCCCAAAGCATGATGTTTCCACCCCCATGTTTCACAGAAGGTATGGTGTTCTTTGGATGCAACTCAGCATTCTTTCTCCTCCAAACACGTCTAGTTGAGTTTTTATCAAAAAGTTCTATTTTGGTTTCATCTGACCATTTGACATTCTCCCAATCCTCTTCTGGATCATCTAAATCAGGCATCCTCAAAGTACGGACTCCGGTCCGTTTTTTTTTCATATGTATTATCTGTGTTATCTGCGAGACATCGCCACAACGCAACGAGTCAAAATGATCCGCGATGTCCATAGACTGCAAACAGCGCTCATCGGACATTTATGAGAGAAAGTCTCTAATGTCCGAGTGCAAGTGAATGCAGCACAAGATCCACGTCATGTAACCCCTCCCCCGGTCCTGGCGCGAGCATGGACATATGATTGGCGGCGTCATTTGAACGGGACTGTGACGGCGCAAAACGAGAAGCATTCGGACCCAAGCACTGAAGGAATGAGGTATTTGCGGTCCACACTGACAGAGAAGAGACTGTCAGTTTGGCTGTACTCAGCATTGAATCAAAACGCACTAAAGCTGTCTTAATACGTTTGTGAGGCGTTTTGCTGAACAAAATGGTAATCGCCGCATTCAGCTGCAATACACGTCAACTTGATGCTCTGCACACGGATGAGCATACAAAACTATTAAGATGATGACCTTACGTGTGTAAATATATTTTTCTTTGAGGGGGTCTGCCCCCAAAAAACTGTTTTAAGTCCTGAGGAAGTCAAATAAGACGGTGTAAAACTTCACTGCCCAGCCAAACAAAAGTAACCACTTTGATTTAACTAGGCTAGCAGGTAAGGACTTTCCACTGGATAATAACTGAAGTATAAAGAATGCATGACTGAAGTGATGGAGACCATGTTGAAGGCAAACACAAAGAGAAAATAACAGGTCAGATCAAGCAAATCCCCCTCTCAGATTCCACAGCAACCAGAAGAACATAAATACTGGCTGGTGATTTGATTAATCAGCTTTGTGATGGAATAAAAAATGCACAGTGCATTTCCTTAGCTGTGGATGAGTCCACTGACACCACTGACATTGCTCAGTTGCTGGTGTGAGTTTTTATGATGAGGCAAAGGGGGAGTTTGTTGAAGATGTGTTGGGCCTGACGAACCTCAGTGGACACACAAGGGGCAAGACATTTATAAAGCAATAATGGGAATGCTGAATGAAAGAGGGTGCAGCTCCCTTTATTCATAACTGCAGCTCTTACACTGCGACTCTGAGGGGTCAAGCACAGACACAATAACAATGAAAACTGCTGCATACAGATTATTTTTGTTTTTGGAACCTCGTGTTAAGAATCTTGTTGCAATTGTTTAAAAGTTTGAATGACCGTAATAAACGGACCTTTGTCTTATTGAAACATTTATTTTGGACCTTTAAGATTTGTATTTGAGTACCCCTGATCTAAATGCTCTCTAGCAAACTTCAGACGGGCCTGGACATGTACTGGCTTAAGCAGGGGGACACGTCTGGCACTGCAGGATTTGAGTCCCTGGCGGCGTAGTGTGTTACTGATGGTAGCCTTTGTTACTTTGGTCCCAGCTCTCTGCAGGTCATTGACTAGGTCCCCCCGTGTGGTTCTGGGATTTTTGATCTTGCGTGGAGCCCCAGATCGAGGGAGATTATCAGTGGTCTTGTATGTCTTCCATTTTCTAATAATTGCTCCCACAGTTGATTTCTTCACACCAAGCTGCTTACCTATTCCAGATTCAGTCTTCCCAGCCTGGTGCAGGTCTACAATTTTGTTTCTGGTGTTTTAATGAATTAATTTACCAATTAATTCATTAAAAATCCTACAATGTGATTTCCTGGATTATTTCCCCCCATTCTGTCTCTCATAGTTGAAGTGTACCTAGGATGAAAATCACAGGCCTCTCATCTTTTTAAGTGGGAGAACTTGCACAATTGGTGGCTGACTAAATACTTTTTTGCCCCACTGTACATAGGTTTTTGTGCATGTAAATGGACGGCAACGGCTTCAACACAAAAGTTCCCTTCAGAAGGCGTTTCTCTCCCACACCCCCCCCCCCCCCCCCCCCTGTCTATAAAGCCTTGATTGAAATCCTTTGATTACCTCCATGAGATAATGAGATCACTACATAACACTTGCGCTTCTATTGGCTAAGGCCCTAGCCATACGGTGACGAAACGGGTCGTATCCGCTACAGTTCTTTATCTGATAGACGGTTCGGCCACACGAGGCCGACAGGGATAACGATAACGGTAACAATAACGGTAACAATAACGGTAACGATAATGGGTCCTAAGGTGGGTAGATCTACGGGGACGCAACGCTCTGGGGGGCCAAACGGCTCCATGATTACGCCCTATACGATCATTTCCTGATAACGAAAATACTGACGGGCTGTCAGGAGAGGGGGAGGAAAAGAGCGGCTCTCTGTATTATTTTTATATTGTTATATAGAGTCGTTATCAATTTGTTTTAAAGCTCAATAAATAACAAAGAAGACCTTTGACCGGCACTTTTCTAATTTTGTCCGGAATATTTAAACTTTAACGGACATGTTGACCGGCGAAGAAGAAGTTCTAACGGAAACTCTGCTGCATGGTTCCCTCGTTCCTTGGAAGAGGCGGAGAGGTGGGTGTTTTCATCTGCTGGGGGACTACCGGGAGATTTACAGCAGGAGCACACGCTTGCCTCGGGAGGGAGAAAAAGAGCCAGAGCCCTGGCCCCTGCCTCTCCCCACCTCTGCTGCTAAATCCACGGGAGAATAAACAGAAGGGCAACCATGTCACCATGCTCGGGAAGTCTTCTTCGCTGATTTGGTGTATTTTGTGGCGGAAGTACAGTGCCACTTACAGGCCTGGCATATGTACTACAGCGTCTCCCAGGGCTCGAGCTTAAGGACGTCCCGTCGTCCCGGGGCCGGAAAAAATAGTGTCAGGGAGGATAAAAAATAATTTTGGGACGAGAGTTAAAATAAAAATACCCTGCTAACTCTACTACAAACGGCGATGAAAATGAAACCGACTGCACGTTTTGTGTAGCACACAGTTATTAAACCTCCTTGTCAACATAAACCACACACGCAAAAACATTTAGCAACCTGCGAAATACACACACATGTAGCTACTGCTGTGCCGCTGGCTGTCAGCCAGCCGCCCAGCTGGCTGTGCCGCAAATTTGCGGGTCTAGCTATGTACTGAGTGTGTGTATTTCGCAGGTTGAGTGATGTACAATGGCATCCCGTGGAGCAATTCTGAAATGTTTTACAGTTACATCACAAAAACGCACAGCAGAACCAGACCCCGGTCTCGTGTGGATGGAAGACTTTTTTGATATCGAATTCGGTTTGTTTTCGTATCCGTGTGGCTAGTGCTGCGTACCTGGACTCACATTCAGGTTCAGGTCCGGACTCAAGTCCAGAGGTTCAGGTTCAGGTCCGACTTATAAGTCCGGACCTGAACCCATGGCTTGTGTCAAGTTGTGCGAGTAACTAAAGTGAACGTATTGTGAGCTAATTATCAATTGAAATTAACTCATAAACAACTGACATTCAAACTCGTCAGGTTTATTGTGCTCCCTTCCAACTTGTGTCTACATTTCTCTAAAAAGTACAAATGTAAAAAAACACTTTTTTCCACTTAGTCTACAAATGACTTATGACAGCAACTACAGTGAACTACTACAAAGTTCAATATAATAATAATGTTTACATTATACAGTACATACTACATACATAGATGATGTACATACATACTGTTAGAAATTAAAATCAATGTTGATATGGCGTAATTTTGAATTAAATACACTATTTAATTTAAATCAGTTTTATTCTGAAAATTCGGAAGTTCACACTATTTACTTAATACTTTTATTCTGAAAATTCTTCACTTCCGGTTATCATTAGCATGTGGGGAAATGCTACGTCTTCAAACCGTGAATCGAAGGTGAAATGACATGTGATGTTGTACACTGAGCACACTGGATTAGCACTCATTTATTGACACTGAATCACGTTTATCAGGGAATGTTTTAATAACACACAGACACCCAGAATATACGTAAGTGCTAGTTTTTTTGCGAGTCCAAGTACCGGTTCCTGACGTTCCGTTTTAACCGGACTTGAACCGAAACTTTTTACAAGTCCAGTACCGGTTCGGCGTACCGGTACGCAGCACTACGTGTGGCTAGGCCTAAAGCTATAACACATTGTATGTCATAGGCTAAGGGGTGGGGACAACTCTAAGTGGGTTGACCAATCGCAAGAGAGCTGACCAGTTAACCAATCAGAGCAGACTGGGCTCTGGTTTCAGACAGAGGGTTAAAAGAGGTGCTGCAGTCACAGTAGAGACACTAAATACAAATATGAACCTGCAATTAGCATAATAGGGCCCCTTAAAGTAATGTGTGACTTTAATCCGTTCTCCCAAAGTCCCACAATCAGATAAGCCAACTAACAGATAGAAACAGCAACTTGTGTCCTTTAAGGTGAAATTACTGATTTTGTCAATGGAGGCTTTTTGCGAGAGCAACAAAAACAAAAAGTGGTTAAAATGTTCTAAATACAACATACACTGATTTTTGTTTAGCAGCCTCTGTCCACATCAGAGCATTGCTTATGTCCTGTCTGTTTGTCTAAACTGATACAAAATACTGACTATAAATGTGTATCTTATTCAACCCTACTTCAAAGGATCTGAACTATTGCTTTGAGTAAAAAGCTGTACAAATAGTAACATGCAGTCATACTAAAAGAACAGTAAAAGTATCGTCAGCAAAATGAATTGACATATCACAAAATGCTCTTACTCTTAAAAACGTTTAACTTTGAAAGTGAAAACAACTAGAAAATCAGCTAAATCCCGCCCTCTGTTAAATATCCCAGTAACATTATGTCATGATTCCACAACGTTCTGACTTCAAACAAACATTTCCAAACAAACGTCCACATTAGCTCTGATTAGAATGGTAAAAAGACACCAAAAGAAAACGTATAAATATGTCTTCATCTGCCCCAGAAACAAGACCAACTGCATTCTGGGAGCTTGTTATCCTCTCTGTCTCCAGCTGGAGAGCAGACACCTCCTCATGCATCTCGCTTATACTTCTGTGCCTCTCATCCTTCCTTAAGCCCCCGTACCACCTTCTGCATGAGATGAGTGTCGTGACGAAAATAGCAACAAGCCTGTCCTAACAGCCTCGAATGAATTCTGCATCCATCTGTCAGACGGTGGGTTTATTCAAGCTCATTCCCTCTTCAAACCCCCCCCCCCCCCCCCCCTTTTACTCTTCCTTTAGTTTTTCTGAAATCCTTTGGTGCCGAGCCATCTACTTTCATGCTGTGATATTGTGTGTCCTGCAAGTCAAGTAGTGGGATTCAAATCCAAAAATGGAAGGGTTTATGTCAACGACTAAAAGAGGCAAGTAAGATGAAAACTGAATAATCCTTCCCAAGCCTCAAAACAGCTGCTTACGCCATCTGACAACGTCCCTCTGATTGATATTTATAGATATCCAGATAATGTGTGTTATTTTGCTCCCTTTCCCTTTTTCTCTCCCTGGCTCCATCTGTTGGGGTGCAGTGTCATCTTGTCCCATTTCACGGCTACATGCCTTTTTAAGTAGATGGACACACATCTTCTGACGGAAAAAAAGAGGGAAATGCAGAAGCAGATTCAAAGGAAGGATTTGGCTCCAGTCATTGACCTTTCAACTTTCTCATATTCTCCAGTGCGCCATAAAACAGGTGCGGAGATTCGTGGAAATGTAGTGCCGCGGTTTAAGAGAGGGGATTGTAAAATGTGTTAATGGGTGCAATCAGACAGATGGATGGCAGTGTGCACCAAGGTGAGACAAAGAGATGCTCCTCATCCGGTCCTGTGGGCGGGGTGGGGGCTAAGAGTGATGGGAGTTGGTGCAAACTGGGTGTAATTGAGGTGAACACGATAAATGAGACGGAGAATGTGGGGCTCAGGTGGATCATTTGAACGTGGAAGGAGGGGGAGAGACAGACTAAGATTGTTTCCACAGAGGAGACAAAGGGGGAAACTCCTGCTGTACGCACACACACTGGGCCACCCAGATGCTCTAATCGGCGTTAAAAGTTAAAATAAAGCACAGCTATTGCGCAATACATTTGTATTGCATGTATATTTTTTTATTTGTAAAATGTCAGTTAAAGCTTAAAAGAATAAATATATATTTGTTATCTAAACGTTTGACCTCTTTCTTTTACAATTTTGGAATCGAAACGGAGAATCGATAAGAACCGGAATCGATAAGCAGAACCGGAATCAGAATCGGAATCGATACATTTCAAACGATACCCATTCCTACAGAAGTGTTACCGAAGCAAGCAAAGTAAGCAAAGGACTACAATCCGGGCATTTTAGGCAGGGGGGGATTGTGGGGCGAGGGAACTTTGAGACTTTGCAGACCATTTGCATGGATAAAAACCGATATAACGCACTACAGGATGGGGAAAACACAAAGGGCATAATAGGGCCTCTTTAAAGACGTTCGACCCATGGTGTTTTAAACATGCACTGGGCTTTGGAAGGAGCTCATACATATATTCTTCTCAGGGGAAATATTTATTCTAAGGTAGCTTTTAAAGCAAGAACAACACTCCTCTTTTTTTCTGTCCATCACTCTTTCTCTCTCTATCCCTACTGTCCTTTCTTCTCAGCAGTAGGGCGCACCAATAATGGCTTCTGAATTATGTAGCACATCCATTCAGAGGAAGGATGCACACAGAGACTGTACCTGCACAAACACACACACTGAAAAAGCCCATCCTTGAAACCATCTCTTCCCAAGTGCTCAAACCTTCCATTAAGTTTAAAAACACCATTTATCTTTTACTAACTGGAGTGTGCACACATTCGCTCCTTGGTTAAGAATCAAATTGGAAGCTCCGACCACTTAACTGCTACCTAAATGAGGTCTGAGTAGTTCCCGCTTGTAAAAGCAGACTCGATATGTTAACACCCTTCTCCTTACTTACTCATTCCTAACTCAAGAGGCCCACTCGGCTGTCTTCTCCGTTTTGTTTCCTCTCAATTGTCCCAATAGACAGGGGGTGGGGCGAGCACGAGGCCTGAGGCGATCACACAAGGAGAGAAAGGAAGGGAGATCTAGCTGAGCGGAAAGACAATCCCTGAGATGAGGATGTGGAGAAAGTAGATAAATGAGAACAAAATTGAAATAGGAATAGAGTGATGGATGAAAATGTAAGGAAATGAAAGCAGTGAGACAGCAGGATGTGGATGAGGAAGACTGAAGACACAGGAAGGGGATAAAGAGTGATAAAGTGTGTCGGCCCATGATGGGAAGACAAAGATTCCTCATCCACATGGCTACCTCAGACTTCTTACCCCTCAGTGCACGGCCCAGTTTCCTATTACAAATCCATTGTAGATGGCTTTCCCCTGAGGTTGTATTGTTGCATAATGCTACCACTTCTTCCCCTAAAATAGTGGGCCAACCTATGAATATCATTGTTGGATGTACAAAATAAACGCACAAGCGCATGGTAAGAAAATTGGCCATTTGCTCTGCCTAAAAGCATGACTAATGGACTACAAGGGATGACACCATTGGTTAACCCAGCAAAGTTAAACAAGGGGAACTATTTTAGCCATCTGTGAGTCACAAAGCAGCCAAAACATGAAGTACATACAATGTAATCCAGTTATGAGTACAGGAAATTGCAATTGATATCCCTGATTGATCAATCTATTGTTATATAACTGTCCGTTAAACCCCTGTCAAATGAATAAATGACTCACTGAGAAAATACAAGTGCTCAATATCCATATACAGTACATTTTACCCAGAAAATACGACTTCTTGATGGCCTCACTGATGCACAGGATGCTTTATTGGAGCATTATGGCTGAAACAGAAAACAGAGGAAGTGCTGTACGGCGAAACAGATGCAAACTCACAACTGTCTAAGTGGTACTAGTGTGTGCCTTATGCCGAGGACCCATTAAAAATCAATTTTTAAAACACAAGTAGAGGCCATCATTAATATATAGCGACGGAAAACACTTCCATCTGTTGCAGTGCATCTGACTAAGCCATGTGACAGAGGAATTATACTAGCTCGGAGTAGTGCTAAGCATGCTAAGCGATATGAAGTGTCTTCCTCAAGCAAGGCTGCTGGACAGCAGGTGGCAGACAGCTGTGCGGAGGTGGAAGAGGTCTCCAGGCGCATTGTGCAACCATGTGCAATATATGTGTGTGTGTGTGTAAGAGTATGTGACTTGGATGGACAGTGACATTCCTTGAACATGATAGGGGAGGGGTTAAACCGGTGTCAGGTCAGTTAGAGGAAGAAGAAGACATGGACAAAGAGAGAAATTCCACCTTGAAAGTGGAAGCATAGTGAGCAGGACGGCTCTTTTCTTGCTGTGAGAAATCTATAGTCATCATTTTGGTGTTTTTTTAATTCCATCTCTTTTTCCTATTCCAATGATTTAGTATGGCGCTTCCATGAAGTCGGGAGACTAGCAAAAGATCGTACAATCCCATAATGCAAGCTGAAGCTGAGACAACTCTCAGTTATTTCCTTAGGCTTAACAAAGTTCCCCCGCACATTATAAAGATGTTTTCAGTGCTTCTCGTGAAAAGTAAACACTCTTGATGGAGGGCTCCTGTGAAGAGCCAAAACACAGATTCCTTTTGGAAACTTATTGTGGAGCAACTGTCCTCCTTGAAGACAAAACACAATAACAACAGTTTATGAAAGGGATTTATACCTCCATGGAGAGCTGAATGTAGGCTTACTTGAGAAATAAGATAAGGAAATGTACCCCACCCCTCCACAGACTCACTGTCCCCCTCCATGCTGCTGCCCGTCTCACTCTAACACTCGGGGAAAACGCCCAAGGGCCCGAGGCTCTTTCCGGCAGAGTGCACTTGGCAGGGGCCATCCCATGTTCACAGCTGGGACACCATTAAGTCCCAGCAAAGCGGCCCATGGGTTATGAATGAGAGGAGGAAAGGGGAGGGGCTTCGTTGCTAAAGTATCCTTTACATTTGATACGCTTCACTGATGTGTTGCACTGGACCTTTTCCATAACAGAATGAGGGTCTCAGGAGTCTGGTGAGGTGGGGTGCTCTGCTCATCAAAAGATTGGATTTTGTTCTGCTTCGTCAAGAGAAATGTTTGGCTCGTAGAGAGATGCAGTGATGATGTCATTTAGTTTTATGTCAAAACCCCATTGACAGAAAGCCAATGGGGTTTTTTCCATTGGATTTTGGAATATTCCAGGAACTCTGAGGCAAACGAAAGTTCATGAAACATACACATTTTGCCCGTTAGGATCATCTCCAAATATTTCCACCTTCATAGGTTTTGAAGCGCAAAGACAATAATCAGAATAGGTAACATTAGGCTGTAAACAAATAACATCACTGTTGGATGGGTTCCTACCATCACAGTTGGTCTTATGGCGGACTCTTGATGGCATGAGGACGTTTAGTGGTCTCATTTAGCAATGTTTCTGAAACATAGAAGCTTCTCACATTTAAGGATGTGGTATTTACTGATATTTTTCAGGTCATAGAAAAAAACGCTAAAATATGTTAAGCTTGTTTTAACCTAAGACCATATTGCAGGCATCTAACCAAATCCCAGTCAAAAAACATGGGAAAGGGAAGTGCTAAAATGCTGACTAATCTCTGGATTTGAGGACTCATTCCTGCACCACTCTATTCCTGTTGTTCTGTAAAACCTCCATGAATCTTTTTCGGGTTATCTCTTCCTTTCACCTTCTGTGAACCCCAAAGCCCAAGGCTTTCCCTTGGGGGAGTCAAAGGTCTTGTTTTTGATGCTACTCCCCCCACAACAAAGGAAACCCAACCCCCTAGCTTCCAATTGGAGAGCAGATTTTCATTGTTGTTTCTGCTGGAGGGGAATGTGGCAGCGAGAATCCACTTGTCCCATGCACGATCGGATCTTCAATACCAAAGTTAAACCGTGACACAAGGAAAAACGCAGAGAAACAATCATAAACCCCATGGAATCATATATGAGCATTCAGTTCTGTCATATCGTGTTTACATGGTCAGCATGAGGGATGCCTTATTAGCACAGACCTGGGGCATACCATCCAGCCAATCGGGTGATGCTAATCACTGGCTTCAAGCACTATGGAGACAGATTGGGGTTAATGACCTTCTGGAAAGCCAGAGGGGACACTGTAAGTGCATCTTTCTGTATGCGTGCATGATAGAAACAAGGACTTACTGTAGTAGGGAAACCAATACATCATGACTACTACAGAAGCTGAATCATTGTTTTAACATTGAGTGATTTACACAAACAGGGAGAGGCTGAGGTGGGACAAAGAGTGTGGAAATCAAGATTGAGATTGATTTTCATGAGGAGGAGACGATTGCGGAGTTGTTACATTTCCAATTAAATCAGGGCAGATGTGATAGCTGAACAAATAATTGATTTTCACACGGCCTATGAACCCAGCTGTAAAAAATAAGCTTTAATCAGTAAAAGGGTGAATGCATTGTGGAAAGATGGGCAGCTGCAAAGACAATTAAATATTTGAGAACACAACATTACAATCATTGACACCGTAACCACATCACTACAATTCAAAGTAAATGTGGTTCTTGAAGCTAATTCTCTAAGTGGGAAATATATATATTATACTCCTAAATGCACATGAATTCTCTGTTGTCCACACATGAGCAGCTCTGACACAATGACACATCCACTTAGATAGGTATGACAAGGTCTAACATCAATAATCAAAAGGGGAAGGTGAAGGAAATACTGATGAAGACAAAAAAAGGAAAACAAAGAAACAGAAAAGAGACTGTTTGCATGCCCTCGGGTGGAACATTGTTCCCAGGGAATCTCAGTAAGAGAAGCCAATGACGCAGAAAGATCGAGTGTGCTAAGAGTGCGTGTTTGCTCCCGTAATTGAAAGGCATAGTCTGTGGCGTGCCTTGTTCATTTCTCCAATAACATTCTAGGTCGTGGTAATAGCTAGATAAAAGCTTTCAATAGAAAACGTTCCGGTCTGGACATTAAAGTGATTAGTGGTGAGATGAGAAATGCTTCTTAGTCAAGGACGGTGCTGCTATTAAGCAAAGTGTGCCTGGTCCCCTCTGCAAAGGGATGGTAAATGTTTTCTAATCATATGTATTTATGAACAGGGAGTGTGAAATCTAGCTAGATGTCAATGTTAGTTAAGTTAATGAAACATATTTCCTTTTACGCATTAAATGCTGCAATCACTGAGCATGTTCTCAGCTCTATAAAGTGACCTGAAGTTGGAACTACCTAAAGGACGAAACATTATAGAAGTCTGCTGTAAATACACAAGCTTTCCTGCAGTTATTGTTCATGTTCAGGACAATATGACACTCAAGTGGGTTCTTGAGAGCACATACCATAGAAATAGAATGAAGCAGAAAATCTCCATTCAAATTGAAACAACAGGGCTGTCAGAGAGGCAGCCAGTAACTGCTGTAAAAGTATAACTTCCGCCAAAAAGGACTCAAACGACTAAAAAGAGAGATGTGTTGATGATCAATCTCTGTTGCCATACTGTTAGAGAGGAATTAATGATTGATACCTTGTGTGTTTTAAATGAAGCTGGAGCAGAATATGGTTAGGCTACCTAAGCTTAGCATGAAGACTGAAAACAGCTAGTCCCACCTTGTCTAAAGATAATAAAATGTACCTAATACACAAATTGAGTCGAAATGAACAAGGGTCTTAGCACGAGTCAGTGACTTCCTGTTGTCTTTGCAATACGTCTATGTGCTAAATTAAGCCGGTGCCTTCTGGCTTCATATTTAACAGAGCAGTATATAACATCAACAGGGCCAAGGATGGTTCCAAGTAGTTCATCAGGTTGTACTAAAAAGCAACAGGCTAATTCTATTGGATACAATTAGCCCTAATAACAGCAAGGCCCAGAGACCAGAATACTGATACAACATAAACATACTATACCACAAAGCAAACCGAAGCATGGCAATATGTGTAATGCAAATGTTTGCCCCTCTTTTACTTTAGCCTTATTACCAAGTTCTGGAATGAAGTTGCTCCATCACAGCGTTCACAATGACCATCAACTGACCTGGCTCTGGAGGAAGGAGCACATGATGAACACAGAGAAAATTTGGCAAAAAACTTCACAAAGCAGGAAATGGGAGGGGACGTCAGATGGACAAGGACCTGCTGACCTCCACATGATGTCTGACTCAAAACACACAAAGACATGCACACACACATGAGCTCACACACACAGAATAGAAAAAACTAGGCCCCCTATCCTATTTTTGGGGGAGCTTTTCCAGTTGTCAGTTTTAGCATTTGTTCCATCTTCCAGGCCTCGGGACATCAGGAGCAGAGAGAAATACATTTAACACATTAGACAGTCCTGACTGAGGAGTGCTGTGTGACCGCTGAGGAGAGGATGTGCATCAGCAAAGCAATCATCAACAATGCTGGGATGTCACTATCGCACAGAGGGGTCAGTAAGTGAAGGCATCGGTATACTTAAAAAGAAGTAATCATTATGTGTATTACTGAGGGCAACTTCATGAATTCCCTGGAAAAGACTGTCCAAAATGGTCCAGATTGTCCTGAGCAAGAGAAGTATGACCAACACTAGTTCATTTTAGCATTCAAAACCCTGAACTCTACAGTTTTATGCAGCTCTGAGTGAGAAATTCCAAAATACACGACTTTAAGACAAGGATAGAATTAGGGCTGCACAATACTGGAAAAAACTGACATTGCGATTTCCCCCCCCCCCCCCCGCGATATATATTGCGATATGAAAACATACAGGAATTTAAGAAAAGACCGTTTTTTCCCCCCGCAAACCATCCTTTCTTGAACTTTAATGCTATACAAATGGTATTTTTTTAACTATATTTAACCAGATGAAGGATTTTAGTCACGGACGTCTGGATCTTAAGTTATCAGAGCAACAAGCTGAGCTAGCTCGGTTAGCAGCGCTGAACTGCCCTGAAGAAACACATGAAACTACTTTATTCAGTGTTTTTACCTTTAATCACCGGGTCCGTTTGCTTTGGAGATTTGATTGTGATTGGTGGTTTGCTGTGCATGCAGAGCCTGCATGTCACTCACTCAAGTATCCCTGACATGAGAGTTTCCCTTTTGTAGCAAGCAGCAAAAATAATTGTAACATGACGTGTTTGAGTTAATTTGCCTACTTAATATTAAAAAAAAATTAAATATATATTTTTTTTTTATTCAAAAAATCGTCACGTCCTGCGATGTGAATATCGCGCATGCGCATATCGCGATTATCGTCACGACACGATATATCGTGTAGCCCTAGATAGAATAGCTTGCTTATTGTCAGAAGACATAGAGGCACCTCTAGTCAGGTGATTCTGACATTCCATTACAGACAATGCCAGTGTCCAACAGAGGGTGAGAAACGTACTACAACCACACAGACAGACAAAGAACAGGGAAAGATCGCGACCCCTTGCATTCCATCACATTGGATGGCGCAAAGCCAAGAGAGGAATTCCGCAGGATTGCCCACACTACAACTAGCCAATTACAACTCCCGATAAAAGGACGAGGCCAATAAAGAAAACAAATCTTCAATAGGAGAATATTAAGGATTTTACCCATATCTCTTCTAGAGGAGAAGCTGTGTCAGAGAGAAAAACAGAGATATGCAATTCAAAGAAAAGAAGTTAATGGTGGCGATGACAGGGTTTCCCACCCATGACTCAAGTGTCTGCCTGTGGTTGACTATCTTTTCAGAAGGAAGTGATGATCTCCAGCTGAGACTCCCCACCCTCCACTCCCACACCCTGTGGCTCTGACTCCACTTCCACAGTGCTACTGAGAATGGAAACTGGCTGTATAAAAAGACAAAAATCTTCATCATTTAGGCTCTCTTCGCCTCTTAACTGATGCTAGGTAGAGAACAATCCAATTTAGTTGTGCTGCCACCGGATATTTTGTTGAACAGAAATGCATCACAGCCACTTTTTAAGCAAATGTATTGTTGAATAAGATGGTATTGGGCCACAGACACATCTGTTTCCTCTCCAAGCCAACCTAAGCTCCACCTTGTTGGCAATATGTTTGTACAGTAGATGATAAGGGAAGTGAAAGCGTGATTGCAGAGTACAATACAGACATCTCCACGAATTAATAGCCTAAATGTAGCCCAATGTAATCCTTTGTTAGACGTTTTTCATTTGACTCACAACACTTACTTATTTCCATTGTCTGTCACTGCACTTCAAGAATACCTCCTCCCTCCACATGAATATGAGTCCCCTCTCTGATGGACAACTCACACCCTACAAGTCCACTAACCTCACCCTGATCAACCCCGTGCTTTAACGCTGCAGTAATTAACTACTATGTCGTCACTTCTGAGCATGATGTTCACATGCACTGACAGGAGCTACGCAGAACCCTGAAAGATTAAACAGTGAAATTATAAATCATTCATTGTTCTTGACATGTGATCACAAGCAGGTCATTAGTCATCCAACAGTTGATCCCAGGCTACTTCAAAACTGTGTGAACCTGTCCTGTCACCGCCTCTGGAGTTAGACAGGAACCACTTAATGGGTGTAAAACATCCATACAACATAAACACACGCAAATACACAGACATACTCTCAGACAGACAGTCACACACACACACACACACACACACACACACACACACACACACACACACACACACACACACACACACACACACACACACACACACACACACACACACACACACACACACACACACACACACACACACACACACACCAAATAATATCTCTCTCCAACAGACACAAAGGCTTATTTGTCCAACTTAAAAATAAATAAATAAATGTAACATGCCCAATTGAGGGCTGTATTTACAAGTTCTGAATGTTATGTTTCTACTGGAAACGTAATATTCCTTGAAACATATACATATAATGAGATAACATTTAGCAAAGACATTTTTTATTTTTTTCAAAAATACAAAACAAATTGGAACACCTAAAATAGATGGTAGCCTACTTGGTCCACTGATCTTTGGGTCCAAATATATGGTGGACTCTTCTTCTACTTAAGTTTCCTGGAAGACACTTTTTATAGACATTATATACATCTTTTGTCATCAATCGTGCAAAATGTAACATAGAGGCAGTAGCAATCTTATTGATAACACCCTCGAACTGATGATAGCACAAGTGCCAAGACTATTATGAGCTATATTTTGGAGGATTATCAAAGAAAGATTGATAAATATGTTGCAATATTGTTGGAAAAACTCACAATTGAGCACTATGTTGTGCAAAACGGGTCCGGTTTTTCAGTTTTGGCATTGATAACCGGGCTCCTGTCCCATCCCCTTGTACTGACCTGCTGGTAGTTCTCCTCTTCGGGCTGGAAGCTGTTGTCAATGGGCTGAAACCTCAGGTTGATATGAGGGAAATTGTGAAGCCAGTAAGTCCACCAGGGCGCAATGTAATCCACCCGGGCCGAAGACATCCCTGACCAGATACAAAAAAAAGTTCGACTACAGCCTAAATTAGCCTCCCGTTACTGAAGCGGGCTCCGGAGATCTTAATCCCGTCTCATATCAAACAAAGACGGAGATAAAAGCATACTCGACTGTGGAGACACTCTCTCAGCCACACGTGAGAGAAACCGTAGAAGAAGTCCAGCCAGACACCAGTGTGGCTGCAAAGTGAAATCCGGCAGAGGTTTTTGAATGAAAGAAGAAATAATCACACAGCGCCCATGTCTCCGACTCTGTCTCAGTGAGGACCCTCCGCTCCTATCCGGGTGACAGATACTACACTCAGAGGCCTACGCGCACCGAGTAAGGACACGAGGAGAGACGGGAGCGCGCAAGGAAGCCCCTGATGTTTACAAAGATGTTTACCGAGGAACTAATATTGTTAAAAAATAATGTTTATTTAATGTGTAGTGATAATGTAATATCGACAGCTTTAAATGGTTTAATCATTGTTTCAGCCGTCTCTCTGCGGAATTAATACCGCACTGCCACCTAGTGGCTAACGCAAGCCATTACAAATATCTTTCATTTACAGCAGGTCATGTCCACGTCAGAATCAACCATGAGCAACCTTAGCTTCACCATTTATTTGAAAAGGAAAAAGGTGTCGAGTCAGTATATAGATCTGTAGATAACCCAATGAATATACTTGTGAAATCTGTAGAAACTGCAGTAGTGGTTTGCTGCTTAATTAAAATCCCAGTAACAATCCGATGTAAAGCATCTATTCAGAAAGGTCTACATGGCAAGTTCGTAATGGTGCTGTAGCACGACATGAAACTGTTTAGCTAGTTGCATTGTACTTGATTAACAATGTAAGAGGATTCTCCCACTGTTTTTTGTCAAATAAAGCATTGCAGTAGTGTTCAGCAGTGAAGGGCCAACTAGCTCGTCTTTTAAAAATGCTCCAGATCACTTGAAGGACAGCTAATTTACGTCTTCGAAGGTATTTACTTGGAAAAACAAACTTTATCCATAGGCGACATTACATTTGAGGGAACATATACTACTTAAACTCTTCCACCCGAGTTATAGCAAGACTGTATAAAACTAAACATACAATTGGAATTTGATAATAAATGTAATTGAGCACGTTCAATAAATAAGTGAGGCATATTCAAGGTTAAGGTCTCATCATTTGGGATAGTTTTTACAGAGCTTTGACACGGACAGTGGTTCCCCTCACTTCTCCTCTTACTACTGATTATAGCTCACATCTGACATCTTGTGGAAAGAGGTACAAATACATATGACCATGCTGTTTTAGCAAACAGGCTAGATCAGGACAATTCAGTTGAAAAAAAAACACAAAGAGAAATAACTGTTTTCCATTTTTTATTACAATTATCTGATCACGGATCTACTTCAGTTCCTTGACAGCCAGACCTGTGAAGAGGAAAGGAACATTGGTTAGAAAGAGTCACCAGCAAAAAAACATCACACCTGCAAACAATGACACTAATTTCATGTACCTAACATTACAAATGTTTCACTTCTGAATACAAGTGGTCACTTTTGGTTTGAGGTAATTGCAAAAAAACAACACATTCATTGTTGTATATCTGAGAAACCAGACAGACTGGCTCATGTCAGCATTACAAATACCAAACTTCAAAGATGCTATTATAGAGATTCAAGGAGTACGCAACGTTTTGTAATAATGAAATTATATTTATGTTGCAGCATGTTTGATCTCTAGTTAATAAGAGATGCAAACAAATGCTTTATTGCCACCCACGTGTGCTTTTGAAAAAAAGGACATTAACTACATCAGAAGCGCAATTTTTAGGTATTTTGCTTGCACACTATATAGTTAAAACAGTTATAACTAGTTAATGTGTTTGCCCATATACCATTTAAATAACCTCTTAATTATTCAACTATGATCACTTGCAAGAAGCCACCTTAATACACTAGTGAAGACTGAAAACATCTGTGTCTGTCATTCTGATTTATAGAAGAGAAAAATAGCCAACCCCACATGCAGCTGAATTATTTGTAATTATCTAATATCAATAAGATACAATGACAACTATATTAAAGTCAACTTTAAGTCACTGCAAACATCACAACAAGGGGAGATATATGTCCTGTTGCTCAGTGCACACAAATGAAGGTTCTCCTTATACTCCCTGTCCATCCTTCTTTAGTCATGTTAAAATGGAGAAAATTGTTATGTCTATTTTTTGTTTGGCCTTTGTTGCAATGATGGGAGTATTCTACATTATGCTTTTTTCAGTTTAAGTTCTGATGTTGCCCCTGCCCGTATCAGCCTTTAGACCAGTTGTTGTCAACCATATATCTACCCTATGTGGACTCTTCCCATTTAAAATGCTACAAACCAAAGCCGTTTTAATCTCTTTAAACTTCTGTTTAGTTACTGTTCAAAACACAGGTTGTGCTCCTGAGGCCCAAGAAATGCATTGAAATCACTTCAAGCACCGTAAAACAGTTGCAATGTGTTTCTGTGAATGCTCCGAGAATTGCCTCGTTTACATCATTGACATCATTCTACAGTAAATTGCTACAACTAGAGCCATCCTTTGCTGTCAGATATGCACCACACCATCCCGGTAAATGTGAATCCTTAAAAACATGCTAGTAGAATAAGAAACTCAGACCAACAAATCCTAACATCATTCCAGTGGTGCACAACAGGGTTCCATCAGGAAAGATGGCAACTTCTTTAAAAAACCGAAAATGTAAGACTATGAGCAAGGTCAAATGAAATGTCTTGTTAGATACTGACCCGGGGGCAGAGACTGCTTCAGCTTCTCAGCCTTCTCTTTGTCTGTGATGACAAGGGTGTACAGGTACCTGCTGCAGCGGACCTTGAACTTAACATTGTCCTTGTTCTTCTTGATCTTTACGGCTGAAGAAAGAGAAAGAAGCCAGTTTAGATGCAGCTCTAGACAACTACTTGGATTAAAAACCATTCAAACATCAGACACATGTGAGCATCTCTTCACTTTCAAACCAATACTGTAGTGATGCTTTACAGATCGAAGTTTATAGGACACCTGTATGTACGTTTGCCTGTAGACACATTTTCAATTTGACTAATCTGAATACTCAATGTAACCCTTACTGAGTAAAGTGGGAGAGCCCATTAGTCTGTACTGAAATAGATTAGTAAGTGTTTAGGTATTTATTTTAACAACAAAGATTATTTACTTGTTTTGTTTCTTGCAGAGGCCAAACATGAAGTTAAGACATATTGCACAACTAAAATTAACCATATAGGAACTTAAGACTTACACTTGGCATCCTTCCTCCTGGCTGTGAGCAGGAAATCTTTGATTTCTTGGATCTTGCGAGGCTATGCAGAAAAACAGAAGGCACTAATATTATTATTGAGGCAAAGTATCAAGACAGAGATTGACAATGGACAACAGTGATGTTAGGGGACCGGTGGAACTGATGTTTCTGGTCACAATCGAAACCCAGCACTAGGTCCATCATTATTCTTGCAAGACTTAAAAAGCATCACGAGCACATCAGCCTGAGATGATAGCATGCCTTGCTGATGACAACCATAGGTCAAAAGCTACATTAGCTAGTAACGCCAGTCTCAGGTGGCTAACGTACAATTAGTAAACTATAAATCAGATGTTATTAGCTACAGCTAACATAGTTCAAAAGTAGATATGAAATTATTTAACTCTAGCACATCACAATTTGGGTAAATACATGCGACTATGGGCTCGTGAACATGCAACCGACAGCAGCCGGGTGGCCCAGTGCGCAGCAGTATGCTAATGCTAATCACCAATGCTAGCCACCGTATCTGACGCTCTAAATATTACAACCAACACATTTCAGGTAACACCATTCCAACACACACAAGCTACATCATTATCAGCTATTCACACAGAGCTATTAAAGTATTTAAATGAGAAGTTCTTACCATGCTGCAGTGTCAGCGGACTGAACGCTGCGGGAAAGCAGAAAAAGATGGAGTCAGTTTATCGGTTATAACAACGGGAATAGACGTCTCGGAAATAAAATGATTATATTGTCATGGGCCAGCTGAATTGATAAATTGTATTTTAGCAGTAGCGGGGATATAACTACTGGTGGAGATGAGGATGGATGATGATAGTATTTGTAATTTTTGTATGTGTCAATGTGGAACTCACTCAGTCGTTCAGAGAGGGGATGAAGAGGGACGGAACTTCCGGTTAGGAAAGCTTTTATACGCTGCTACGGCAAGGAAAGAGGGCCAGCGGTAAGAACTACCCGTTGTCGTTTACAAAATCATATAACCCAAAAAGATCAATATCATCATAATAATTTGATAATACTACATTCATGTACGTAAGTAGAAAACCCAGAAACCGTAACAAACTTGGTTTGAATAATATTTAAATACTTTTGTTATCTGTTATCTAATGATTCACACAAGCTCATATACAAAAGTTGTCATACTTTTTGGTGATTTGACTGAGACGGAACATTTTTAATTTGTATAATTTATGATACATCTATCAACAGTATTTGTTGAGCGTCTCAAAATGATGTGTGATATAATCGTTTGTTTTAATGTGTACAGAAATGTAGTTTACGAAATGTGAAATGTGAAGATGCCATTTCTTAAGTATATTTCATATTTGTATTTAGATGGACATTCTTTTTTATTTTTTAAATACCTCTATCTTTACTTACTGTTGTACATCTTGGCTCCATTATTATTATTGCAGACAGATGTTATACAATCATAGAAATACACTGGCATAACAGACATCCAAGATGTGTTAGGCCAGTTTATGTGGGAGGAATTTATTTGAATCAAGCAGATCCCCTTTCATCACCGTGTGTGACCTTGTGCACTGTTACCTGTTTTGAGTACAGTTTGTGAAAACACTATGGGAAACAAATGACATCTTACAAACAATATGTAACTATTACATGTAAAGAAGCAAGCCAAAGACTATACTTCTAATTAATAAAGGAGCATGTGTACAGTGTATTTTCTTTACACAGTTTGATTGCAGACCTCATAAACTCAGGTTAATCTCAGCCTGGCTGCTGCTTGTCAATCATTTGTTGCCTCTGGCATATCACATCAAATAAAATCAAGTTTTATTTATATAACACATTTTTAAAACGATTTACAGTACATATAATAATTACCTTACAGTAAGGACACTATACACAGGGCTGCACATAACTGGTGCACATGCGCAGGTTGCGCACCCCCCGCCAAAAAAGAGCACCGGATAATTTGAAAAAAGGCACATTTGCGCACCAACATTGAGAGAGAGAGAGAGAGAGAAAAGAGAGAGAGAAGAGAGAGAAAAGAGAGAGAGATGAGAGATAGAAAAGAGAGAGAGAGAGATGAGAGAAGAGAGAGAAAAGAGAGAGATAGAAAAGAGAGAGAGAGAGAGAGAGAGAGAGAGAGATTTGCGAGTTGCATAATAGTTGCCGCTAAAGTATAATTCGTGAGCCATTTAGGTTTAATTGTTTTAATCCGTCCGCGAGCACGACGGCATCTGCGATCCCTCGCTCTACCCCTCACTATCGCGTGAAGGGTCTGCTTTATGCGCTCCACACAGTAACCCTGCTGCGTGCTCACTAGCGCACCTCCACCCCGTTCATAAAGTCAATACCCCTCAAAAGGTCCGGTTTATTTCATTTTAAGGATGCGCACCAAGCAACATCTCTATAGGTGCTCCTTTGAGAACCAGGGCAAAAAGGTTATGTGCACCCCTGATACAGTAAATACAACAGCACAGTTTGTGCAGAATATCAGTATGAGAAAACGACACCCTCTATCCTTTGACCCTCACATCGTACAAGGAAAAACTTCCAGAGAAATCCCACAGTTTAAAGGGGAAAATGGGAGAAACCTCAGGGAGAACAACAGAGGAGGGATCCCTCTCCCAGGATGGACAGACATGCAATAGATGCCGTGTGGAAATCGAAAAGATAATACATTTTACAGCATATAGACCGAATGTTTGGAAATGCATGTGTCTATAATAAGAAGATGAATCCACGAGGATGTCAACAATCCTGTGGGAGCCATCAGGGAAGCAGCATGACGAGACCCAAGGCAGGACCGCAGGCCCAGACACGACCCGAAGTCCACGACTTAATCCAGAACTCAGGATAGAGGATTCAGGGCACAGGACCACAGCAAGAGGATCAGTCTCGACTCCGGATCCCGGCGTAGATATAGACACAAAAGAAAAATAACATTTGGGGGAGGCTCGGTTAATCAGAACATGCAAATACACAAACACAGACAGGCACACGCAGGGAGCTAGGTCCCCGCCGGGGCCTTAGTTGGAATTGGTGAGGGATAAGGATATGCTGTGACTACGGCATAACACTCCCCGGCCTTGGATAAGGACCCCTCTGCAAACCTGTTTACCTCCAATAAAACCTAGTGAGGTCATGGTTACACATCTGTCCATCAGACAGAGGGCTGCTGTGCCTCCTGTCATCATTAATGGACGTCTCTTTAAAAGACGTTCTCATTTCTCTAACCGCCTGCTGCTTCCCCTCCTCTCTCCTTGGTTCCCCTCCTCGGCTCCTCTGCTCGCATCTCCTGTGGGCGGGACTAACTATCGAGGATAGGAGTCGAGGAGGGGAGTTCGAGAAATGAGAAAGGGCCCTGGTACTGGTACCATCATAGATATATATAAACACTAGATGACTCACCCGCGCTGCTGGCCAATGGAGACCGACGTTGCCACTTGGCCGCCATCTTGCTACAGGCAGTGCTCTCATTCATAACATTATGGTTTACTATTTAAATAACCATAGCTTGCTCAATTTTCAAACGGTTTGGTTTTTTATAAACATCAAAGATGTAGTTATGATACTGCATACTTATAATCATGGACTTTCATATGAAAATAACATTAATCAGATAAAGCAATAGCTATACACACACACACACACACACACAAGGTATTTATATTAAATATTTGCCGGTGTATATATTTCCATTTATTTTATTATATTGTTAATATTTAAAATAAATTATAAATAAATTATAAAATTAAAATACATTTATATTTTATATATAAAAATCGGTCTCATGTTACCACTCTGTAAGCCAAGAGTTGTTAATTTAGCAATGCCTTAGCTTAAAGAACAGGGACACAACTAATGACAATAGCATATGTTGGTATATTATTTAGATATTCACACCTTTATCAGAAGAACCAAACCAACATAAAATGTGCTCACAGACAGGCCATTTCTGTCTAATTTATCACAATTATTTTTGACATGAGATCTTCATATCATCCTAGTTTTGTATTTAGTTTCTAGATTTGTAAACAAATCCAGAACCTTTGAAATATGTTATTGAAAAAAGACCAAGAATAATATAAACTGTACCATGTGTCCTTCTGTAGTCCATTTGTGGTTTGTCTTGTCTCACCCCGGCTGATATATCACAACATCCACTGTTTAAATTGTTCCCTATATTGCCCCTATGCCCCTGTAAGGTGTCCTTGGGTGTTATGAAAGGCGGCCCCCCAACATAAATGTATAATTATTATTATTAAGAAGAACAACTGGGTGTGGTGTGGAGGGGATGTAGGAAGCAGGAGCAGGTGGGGAGAGATGGGGCTTCAAGGTTCAAGGTTATTTGTTTTAAATGTGTCTTGGAGATAAGGACCAGCTGCACACAATAAAATACAGTATAACACAAAACCAATAAGACACACGGTGACACATGGTACACCAACAATCAATCAGCCTCAGCTTTGGTATTCTTTCACAACCATGTTATGGGTTTATTAGACTGAGCAAACATAAACATATGTGGTGATCCCACGGGTTCTTGTTTGCAGACAGCGCAGATTGGAACATCCGTAGGCTGCACAAAAGTCCGGCATAGTCAGGTACTTCTGTAAACACAAAGCCAGCAAATTCCTGAAGGCTATCATAATGCAAGATGTTTTTAACAAGCCAAACCACTTGGAATAAATCATGTGTAACTTAAGTTATGTTGAAAAGAAAGAGCAGTTCTGCCTCTCCCACTGGTGTAAAGTTGCTGGGTGAACTTTGTAATACTAGGTCTCACTCACAGCCTCTTGTTATTAGCCAGCTAATAAATACAACCACATACACAAAGAAAAGCTGCAATTTCAACATGTCCAATCATCCTGTATCATAGCCATGCTAATAATGTTTATAATAAACCAAACCGTTTGTAAATCAGTCAAGATTTCAGCGAGTTAAGAGTATTTGTGTGCAGATCACTCACCTTACAACAGCTACCATTGACTGTAGCAAGATGGCGGCCGGTCAGCTACGCTGGAAAATCTCCCATGAGCCATCTAGTGTTTATATCTCTAGAGGCTTCTCAATTCTTAAATTTCCCCTCCTCGAGACTTAGTCCCGCCCACAGGAGATGCGAGCGGAGGACCGAGGAGGGGAAGCAGCAGACGTTTAAAGAAATGAGAACTCCTCTCCTCTGAGCAGTCATATTAAAGCGAGGTCCGTTCATTATTACGTGGCAACAGCTGCATCAGCTGTCGAGTGTTTTGTCATAGCACTGTATTTTATAATCTCTGTTAGATCAGCTGAACATTGTTCCCCCACATGTTTACTTTGAATTCATTGAGAGTGCAGTATAATGAGACAATACCAGGCTACAGATGCGGACACACACACAAATATATTTATATAAATATATACAATTTAAGTATGAGAGCACTCTCATAATCACGTAACACAATCACAGACTGGATATATCCCCCCCCCCCCCTCTCTTGTAGTTGAAATGGGGAATTGAAATTACGGGCCAAAAGTTGTATTTGCAAGTATTAAAAGTAAGCAGAGGACACCAAACCAACTGAGACCCGTCTGTCCGCCGCATCTACGCACTGTACAACACACACACACACACACACACACACACACACACACACACACACACACACACACACACACACACACACACACACACACACACACACACACACACACACACACACACACACACACACACACACACACACACACACACACACACACACACACACACACACACACACACCTACACACTGTACCACACACACCTACAGCTCCTAAAGCATAATCAGGCTACACTACAGTTGTTGTTTATTTTATTATGTGAAGCACTAAATGGTCTTAGAAAAATATCGACTCTTTGTTTGTAGATATCTACTAAACTAAAGCAAATAAAGAGAGTATGCCTGTTATACTGAGTGATACATATTATACACACTGCTCTGCTTTATGCACGGACCTCACAGCTGTTCTCACTGTAAACATCGCGACTCGATGAAAGCAGTTTCTAAAATAATATCCAGGGGTTGCATGCAGAGCTGTCATTGGCTGAGATAAGTCCGGCCGTGCGTCACGCCTCCACCGTTCCCGGAAATGCATCCGTGGAGGAACCATCAGTGTATCCTCGGTTATAGCTCCTCCAGAGAGCCTCCTCGATGCTCGGTCCTCGGTGTGCATTTAGAGAAATGAGATGTCCTTCAAAATGGCGCGCTGAAATTCATTTCCGGGTCACTACCGGAGGACCGAGGAGTCGAGGAGGGGAAATTTGTGTATTGAGAAGCGTCTTATGGGTACCATGCTCGCTCCTACAGCCGCCATTACATGATATGCAAATTAGGCGGTGACGTCATTTGGCGATTTCTGGCGACTTTCCGGACAGCCAATAGCTACTTTCCTTACTATGGAGTTGGCAACGCAGAATTGTGAGATCCGCGAGCAGAGATTTGAGATCCGCAAGCGCATTTTTGGTCGACAAATACAAAATGGATTCACAAATGCCTGATCGAAAGTTGTAAATGTTAAAGAGATATTCACAGATCTTTTTTTTATTTGTGAACATATTTAGCGTGTTTGCAGATCCGTTTTACACTTGCAAATGTATTTGTGAGTTTGCAAATCTTTTAAATGCATTTGTGGATGTTGTTTTACATTTACAGATCACATATTTACACACAAATTATTTTTATGTTCACACAAATAATTACGAGACATATCTATGCCCATATTATGCAGCAGCACATACTTTAAAGTCTAGCTTTTGAAGACAAACTTGAAATGAAACCTTGGGGCTCACCAGCCTCGGGATAGGCTATTGTTATAAACAAAACTGCTTGTAAAAGTGTGTCCTCCAGTGAAACCATGGCTAACTGCTAGCTTGCTAGCTAGAAGACACTTTGATTCGTTTGGATTATTCGGAGGAAAAGAAGGCTTTCAGGGTTAAGCATCTTCTTGACAGGATTTCCAAACAAGAAAACTGACAGACAACGCACATTGAACGGGGAATTGAGCTGCAAGTGA